>NW_006922193.1:833785-851711 GCF_000298275.1 Orycteropus afer afer
AAAAAAAAAAAAAAAAGAATACATTTTATCTTTCTAAATAGACTGAGTTAAAATAGCAATTGGATACTTATTCATATGTGAGAAGAAGATTCTGAAAAGTATCTTGAAGAAAGACGTTTTCACAACATTTCTTAAAGTAAAGGGGTATTTGAAATATAGAAACTGGAGGAAAGGAGTGGATGATTAAGGTGGTGGCTTCGTGCTGCTACAACAAAGAACCAAGAAACCAAGTGAAACAGATACAGATGACTATCTAAGAACCCAAAACAGCAAACAGAAGGATCAAGAATTAGGTCGAATACTGAAGGGAAGGAAAAACTGAATGAAACAGCAAACACTAGAAGTGTTCCTGGTGGGGGACATAGGAAGGCAACTTCATAGAATCCTCAATAGGACACAGAAATACTGTGCAGACAAGCCCAGAGCAATTGTTTTGTGAAGAGAACATGAACTAGATCTAAGGAGGGAAAATGCAGGATGGCAAGCAAGAGTCCTAGGGATTCAGGTGACCACAGAGCAGGGGGTAGCGAACAAATAGGAACCATTCACCAGCAGCAGTCCCTGATCATTTGGGTGGGTGGCATTGGCAGAGTGGAGGATCATTGGAGTGATGATTAGCGATCTCTCACCTGTCTGGATTCTGGACAGACCCCCCCCCCCCTCACATTTGGTCAGGGCCAGGTCCTGATCACAGGCTGCCCTCTGCAGGAAGTGAGTGCCCCAGTGCTCACACCAAAGACTGGGGGAACATAATCCTCCCTTCACCCCCACCCCACCATCCAGGTGGCCAGCAGTGGGTCTCACTCCCACCCTCCATGCAGTGATCCATGGTGCATGTTCCTGCACCATCAGACCTGCAACTGCAGAGTTCTGTCCACTCAGCCCACCTGGTGATCACCAGCATTTGGGCCCACTGCCAGCCCAGCAACTGGCAGTGCAAGTTCCCTTTCACCCACTTGGTAAATAGTGATCTATGCACCTTCACCCTGACCACCAGACAACTGCTAGTGTACAGATATAGCACCCAACCCAGCAACCAATGCTGATGCTCCCTGCACTCATACCCCAGTGATCAGCCAAACAGATACATCGCTTCACCAGCAATGTCACATACTGACAGATACCATCTGCACTTCTGCCAAATGACAAACAGTAGATCTTAGTGCCCTCATCCAACATCCATCCAGCTGCAACATCACATATCCCACACCCAAACAGTACCTAAAGGCCATCAGCACCTGCACTTACACCCCTTGATATACCATGACCTATTGAGATATCAATTCATGCATGCACAGCAGCCCCCCATCATTCATTATGGTAGCACTCACTCACAGTGGATATGGAGATGTCCTGCCCTGACCTCCAGAGAATGTACTAACTGCTAGCACCAACTGAGAAAGACCCCATAGTCCCTGAAGGGCTGTAGAGAGACCTTGACCACCTAACACTTGTCACACAATATCTGGGAAAGTGTCTACTTTCGACATAATTCAGTAAGGGAAGATATATGGGCCTAACCACAGAGAACTCACATGTGGGTGATACCCATCACTAGTGAGAGGAAATAACACCCAGCCAACAGGCATCACCAAAGTCATACATAGACCAGAACTACAAAACAACAACTAAAATAATATAAAGGAAGAACAAGATTCTAAAAAGAAAAATAAAAAGAAAAAAACAACAACTCCAGATACATCAAACAAATTTAAAAGATCACCACATAACAAACATGCATACAATCAATAATGAAATATATAAATAAATAAGTAAACTACTTAATGCCTCATAGACCAAAGGCACTACAAAATCTTAAGAAGAAACAGGATAAGATGGCTCAAACAAGTGGGTAAAATAAAGGGTCAGAAAACCTTCCTGGAGAAGAGATAGTAATATAACTACATAAAAAGGAATACAAAAGATTTATATGTAGGATCCTCAAAGATATCAAGGAAAACATAGGCAAAACCCCAGAATTCAGGAAAACAATCCAACAGCAAAGTGACAAAATAAATAGACAATTAGAAACCATACAAAAACAACTAGAAATCTGAAAGATTAAAAATAAAATATCAGAAATAGATAATTCAATAAAAGGACATAGGAGTAGAATTGAATCAATGGAAGAAAGAATTAGAGACAGAGGACAAATCCCTTGAAACTAATTTGTTTGAAGAAAACTCATAAAAAGAATAAAGAAAGCCTAAGAGTTATGTGGTACACTATCAAGAGGAATAATTTATGCATAAGAGGAATTCTGGAACAGGAAAGGGAAGGGGGAAGCACAGAGAAAATTTTTGAAGATTTTTTGGCAGAAAATTTCCCTAACATCAGGACAATAAGTTTTCCATCCAAGAAGCTCACCAAATGCCATACAGGATAAATACCAAAATGAAGTCAACAAGCTCTCACCACCCCAATAACAGCAAAGTTCAACAAGACAGAAAACAATAAATACTAGCAAGGGTGTGGAGAGCTTGGAATCCTCAACAGTGCTTGTGGGACTGTAAAATGGTACAACCACTGTGGAGAACAGTATGGTGCTTCCTTAAAAAGTTGGAAATGGAAATACCATTTGATTCAGCAACCTCACTACTAAATATATATCTTAAAGAAGTGGAGCCAGGACACAGATATATGCACACCCATCACACCCATGCTCATTACTGCACCATTCACAAGAGCAACAAGATAGAAACAACCTAAGTGCACATCAACGAATGAATGGATAGCCAAAGTATGGTACATACACACAGAGAAATACTATGCAACATTAAAGAATAATAATAAAATCCATGAAACACCTCATAATGTAGATGAAATTCATAGGACATTATCCTGAATGAAATGAGTCAATCACAGAAGGACAAGTATTGTGTGAGTCCATTATTATAAAAAGTCAAGGGAAGGAAATTTTTTGTTGGTTACCAGGAATTGCAGGGGAGAGGAGGGAAAATTGCTGACTACTTAAGAGACACATGCTGATTTGGGTAAGAAAAAGACCATATAACAAAAGCACATTATCACTAAGGAAAAAAAGACACAGAGAGGTGTACAGGGGGTACAGACAACAAAGGTAAATACTACTACAAACACAATACTGGATTATCAGTAATAAAAAGCACTAATCTGCAGGTGGATACATAGGTAGACAGGTAAGAAGATGAGGCATGGGTAGGTGAACAAGAATATGCCCAAGACCATACATAGGGTTTAAAGATAATATTCCTACATATGTATTTGTATGTGCTATAAAAATATCCATATACATTATAGAGCTAACAGGGGACATAGTTAGAATAACTTCTTAGCCACAAACAAGCACCTTAAGGAAGTGAGTTGCTGGGCCTGCTGGCTTGGGACAGTGGTTGTAGGGAACATTAAGCTTAATTAGCACATAGTACACAAATTGACAAGTAGTTGAGATCTTAAAAGCTTGCAAGCCACCATCTAAGATGCAACTATTGGTTTCTCCTTGTCTTGAGCAAAGAGTGAAGACAATAAAACTCTTTTGGAAACAATTAGTCCAAGGAACTAATGAGCCAGGGGAACCTCAGCCTACATGACTCTGAGACCAGAAGAACTAGATGGTGCCCAGCTCCCAATGTCAACCACTAGGAAAGGAATCTAAATTGGAGATCCTAAATAGAGTGGGAAGAAAATGTGGAACAAAATTCAAAAACATAGAGAATACCAGGATTACTGGTTGTATAGAGACTGGTGAAACCCCAAGACTGTGGCCTTAAGTCACCCTTCGGGCCTGGCATTGGAATCACTCCTACAGCTCAACTCTCAATCAAACAATAGACAGGGCTACAAGCTGAACAACTACACCAGGGAGATGCACTACTTAGAAGAGTCACTCATAGATCAGAAGGACAGCATTTGCCCATGGAGAAAGCTAGGTAGGCTGAAATGCATAGGTAAAAAAGACACAAGAAGGGGTAACTGCAGGGAGGAGGTGGGAGGAGAGCTGTTACATGTTCACGCAAATTATAATCAGAGTCACAAAACAAAAAGTGTATGAACTGTGGAATTTAAAATGAATCTGCTTTGTAAAATTGCACCCAAATCACAATTTTAAAAATATTAAGTAAAATAAAGCTGCAAAACTGAAAACAGGGAACTTTAATGACAATAACTTTCAAACAAAAAGAGACAATAGATGATACAGTTATAGAACTTCCATATAGAGTACAACTCAAGGCAATGTCAAGATACAACAGACTATTTTAAACTTAGGAAGATAAAGATAAAATTAAAAGTGACTACAAAGAAATGTAACAAATCTATTCATTAAAACTCAGCCAACACAAAACAGAAAAGGATATGAAAGGAAAATCCATAAAGGAAAATAGCACAAAAAATTAAGCCGGGCAAAGAAACTGTTAACACACACACTATCATAAAGTATAACAAAATTGCAGTGGTAAATTCATACCTACCAATAATTACACTGAATGAAAATCATTTGATTTCACCTTTTAAAAGACAGAGAGTAGCAAAATGGTTTTAAAAGAAAAAAAAATGACCCATCAATATGTTGCTACAAGAGACACACCTCCGACACAAATACATCAATAAGTTAAAAATCAAAGGGGTATAAAATAAGTCAAGCAAACAGTAACCAAAAGAGAGCAGGCATGGCAATAATAATCTCTGGTAAAATAGTCTTTTAAGTCAGGATCCACCAAGAGGGTATAACCATAGTAAATATTTACACACCTAATGACAGAGCTCCAAAATACATAAAACATACTAATGGAAATGAAAAGAGAAATAGACAATTCTACAACAACAGCGGGTAATTTTAATACACCATGTTTGCTGATGGATAGAACAACTATAAACTCAATAAAGATATAGAAGATCTAAATAATACAATCAACCAACTTGACCTAACAGACATATACAGAACACACATCTAACATATTCACAGTACATATTCTTCTCTAAAATACATGGATCATTCTCCAAAACAGACCATATATTAGGCCACAAAGCAAGCCTCAATACATTTTAAAAATCAAAACAATACAAAGTATCTTCTCTGATCATAATGCTAATAAAACCAGAAATCAATAGCAGAAAGAACAAGGGGGAAATATTGAATACATATAAACTGAATCACATCTTACTTAAAAACTATTGGGTAGTAGAAGAAATGGGAGCTCTGGTAGCATAGTGCCTAAGGCACTTGACTGCTAACCAGAAGTCTGGCCGTTCAAATCTACCAGCCACTCCTCGGAAGGAAGATGGGGCAATCTACTTCCATAGTGATACTGTCTCGGAAACCCAAGGAGGGGTTGCTATGAGTCGGGTCTGACTCGATGGCACATAACAACAACAACAATAGAAGAAATAAAAAATGAAATTCAAAAATTCTTAGAATCAAATGGGAATGAAAACACAACATACTAAAACCTTTGGGACACAGCAAAGGTAGTGCTCAGAGGAGAACTTATAGCAATAAACACATCAAAAAACAAATCAATAGTTTAACACTACATCTCAAAGAAATAGAAAAAGAGCAGCAAAAGAAGTCCACAGTCATCAGCAAAAAAAAAGAAATAATAAAGATCAGAGCAGAAATAAATGAAATAAAAAGTAGATAAACAATAGAAAGAATCACCAAGACTAGAAGTTGATTCTTTGAGAGGATCAATAAATTTGATAAACCACTGGCTAACCTGACAAAGGAAATAAATAAGAAAATGCAAATAACCAAAACAAGAAATGACATGGGTGACATTACAACAGAAACAACTAAGATTGAGTCATTACAGAATATTACGAAGAATTGTAGTCTAATAAATTTGAAAACCTAGAACAAATGGACAAATTTCTTGAAACACACTTCTTACATAAACTAACACAAATAAAGGTAGGAAATTTGAACAGACCCATAACAAAAAAAGAAATTGAGGATGTCATTAAAAAAAAAAAAAAAAAGCCTACCAACAAACAAAAGTCTTGGCCCAGACAGCTTCAATGGAGAATTCTACCAAATATTCAGAGAAGGGGAGCTCTGGTGGCATAGTCCCTAAGGCATTTGACCGCCTACCAGAAGGCTGGCAGTTCAAACCCACCAGCCACTCCTTGGAAGGAAGACTGGGCAATCTACTTCTGTAGAGACACCACCTCAGAAACCCAAGGTGGGATAGCTAAGAGTTGGAAATGACTCGATGGTAGTGAGTTTGGGTTGTTTGGGGTTTTTTTTTTTTTTCTTAATTCAGAGAAGAGTTGACACAATTTCTAATCAAATGATTCCAGAACATAGAAAAGGAAGGAATACTCCCTAATTCATTCTATCAAGCCAGTATAATCCTGATACCAAAGCCAGGCAAAGGCACTCCTGAAAAAGAAAATTATGGACCAATATCCCTCGAATACAGATGCAAAAATTCTTAACAAATTTTTAGTCAACAGAATCCAACAGTATTAAAAATAATAATAATAATACATCATGATTAGCTTACACTTGGATCTCTGGAGAAGCAAAACCAGTAAAGCTTATATGTACACATATATATTGAGTGATAATTTATCTTAGGAAAATGGCTCACACAGTTATAAAGGCTGGCAATCCCAAGTTCCTGGATCAAATGTCAAGCTGAAGGTTTTTCCTAACTCATACAGCTGCAGGGGCTGACAAACTCAAGACCAGCAGGCAGTGTAAAATGATGTTCACTTCAGTGGATGACAAATCCAATATCAGGAGGCTCACAGGACAGTTGTAAGCAGCATGACAGAATCCAGATCCACATAAAGTTCCTGAATTTTCCCAGGATGTCCATTATATATTGGAAGCAGGATACACCCCAAGGAAACTCCCTTTCAACTGATTGACTGCTCAGAGTATATACATCAGATCTCATCATGTGAACAAACACATCACAACTGCATAAACCACTCTGAATCATGGTACAGCCAAGGTGACACATAAGCCCAACTATCACAATCCACCCCTTGTCAATTTGGCAGTTGTACATATTTCCTTAACCACATATAATCTCTAAATAAGGACAATTATAAAGTCATACTTGCACCTAACATAACACAACAACCAACAATGCATTAGCCCTGTTAACATTTTACAGCTATAACTGATGAAAACAAAAATATTTGATGCACACATACAATAAAGAAACAACAATCACAGTCCTCATTTCTGCAACTGGTCATATGGTCATAGCTGAATCACCTATGATTGGCTATTTCCCTTGTCCTCAGCAAGCACCTCAGCTGGTCATGGTTCTTTGCCTGGTGGGGGGAACCAAACGTTCATTCCTGAAGGGTTGGGGCCATTAGTAGTCATATCAGAATTGGGTTGCTGACTATGCCTATAGTCTCCATAGAATTTAATCAGGGGGCATGGTAATACTAAGAGACATTTTAAAGAATCTCCTGTATTCCTATATTCCAGATATATTCTTCTTTACCTCCATTATGTAATATCAATCCAAATTCCCCTTGGTAATAAGGCTCTATCAGACCAGACAATTCAGTAACTCCCTTCTTTGCCTCTTGATCCAGAGGCATGAAGAAGCCAAAATGGCCAGGCGGCATTCTGAACTTTTAGTTCAATGCAATCAGTATTGTGTCTCCAGGTGAGAGTGTTCCCTTTGGGAACTTAGTCCCTTTGGGCTAAGACCTCCAGACATGCAGAGCATAGGGTGATAGGGACAGGAAGCAAACATTTTTTGAATGTGTCAGTGGGGGTAATAGTGAGTTGTACCACTCCCATTTCCACCCCTTGATTTCTGGAATAGTGAATCCTGGCTAATGGAGAAACAGCACCATATATTGGACACTGGTTTTGAGCATACACAGCATCCTGGAGAACATTGCTCCAATCTTTCAAGGCATTGCCACATAGCTGGTGATGTAATTGTCTTTTTATTAGGTCATTCCATCGTTCTATCAAGCCAGCTGCTTCTGGATGATAGGGAGCATGGTAAGAACAATGAATTTCATGAGCCTTTCATTGCCGCACTTCATTTGCTGTGAAGTGACTCCCTTGATCCAAGGCTGTGTGGGATACCATGAAGGTGGATAGGCATTCTGTAAGCCCACAGATGGAAGTCTTGGCAGAAGCATTGTATACAGAAAAGGGAAATCCATATCCAGAGTAAGTATCTATTCCAGTAAGAGCAAAACACTGTTCTTTCCATGATGGAAGTGGTCCAATGTAATCAACTTGCCACCAAGTTGCTGGCTGATCACCTTGAAGAATGTTTCCATATTGCAGACTCAGTGGTGGTCTCTGCTGCTGGCAGATTGGCCACTCAGCAGTGGCTGTAGCCAAGTCAGCCTTGGTAAATGGAAGTCCATGTCGCTGAGCCCATGCATAACCTCCATCTCAGCCACCATGGCTACTTTGTTCTTGAGCTTATTAGGCAATGACAGGAGTAGCTGGGGGAAAACAATGACTGGTTTCCACAGAACATATCATCCTATCCACTTAATTGTTAAAGTCCTCCTCTGCTGAGGTTACCTTTGGGTGAGTATTCACATGAGATACAAATATTTTTACTCCTTTTACCCATTCAGAGAGATGTATCCACAAACCTCTTCCACATACCTCCTTGTCACCAATTTTCCAATCATGCTCCTTCCAAATCCCAGACCATCCAGCCAAACCATTTGTCACAGCCCATGCATCAACATACGATTGTACATCTGGCCATTTCTCCTTCCATGCAAAGGAAACAGTCAGATACACGACTTGAATTTCTGCCCTTCGGGAGAATTTCCCTTCACCACTGTCCTTCAGGGTAGTCCCAGAAAGGAGCTGCAGTACCACTGATGTTCACTTTCTAGTGGTGCCTGCAGATCATTTAGAGCCATTTTTAAACCAAGCACAACTTTGCTCTTCCTCGTCAACTGATCATAAGGAACTTCCCATGAGGCCATAGGTGCAGACTCGGAGAGGGTAGCTAATGGGACTAAAGTGGAGACTATAGGCATTTGGGCCACTTCTTCATGCAACTTATGTATTTAGGTCCTGCTCAAGCCTGATCTCTTATGTACCACTTCCATTTAATGATGGAGTGCTGCTATACACATGCAACCTTATGACTCTTTGGGTCAGACAATACCCAGTTCATGATGGGCATCTCAGGCCTCATGATGACTTATTAGCCCACAGTTTGATGTTCAGTCTCTACGAAGGCCCAGTAACAAGCCAAAAGCTGTTTCTCAAAAGGAGAGTAGTTATCTGCAGAGGATGGCAGGGCTTTGCTGCAAACCCTAAGAGTCTATGCTGTAATTCACCCAATAGGGGCATGTCAGGACTACTAACAGTATCTCTATCTGCCACAGGCACTTCAAGCACCATTGGATCAGCTGGATCATATGGCCCAAGTGGCAGAGTGGCTTGCACAGCAGCCTGAACCTGTTGCACAGCCTTCCATTGTTCTGGGCCCCACTCAAAACTAGCAGCTTTTTCACATCACTTGATAAATAGGCCAAAGCAATGATCCAAATGAGGGATATGTTGCCTCCAAAATCCAAAGAGGCCCAACAGACATTGTGTTTCCTTTTTATTTGTGGGGGAAGTCAGATGCAATAATTTATCCTTCACTTTAGTAGCAATATCTTGACATACCCCACACCACTGGACCATTAGAAATTTCACTGAGGTGGAAGGTACCTGAATTTTTGTGGGGTTAATTTCCCATCCTTTTCCATGCAGATGTCTCCCCAATAAGTCTAGTGTCACTGATATTTCTGCTTTACTAGGTCCAATCATCATGATGCCATCAATGTAATGGAGCAGTGTGATGCCTTGTGGAAGGAAACAGTGATCAAGATCCTTATAGACTAAATTATGACATAGTGCTGGAGAGTTGATATACCCTTGTGGTAGCACTGTTAAAATACATTGTTTGCCTTGCCAGCTGAAGGCAAACTGCTTCTGATGATCCTTCAAAATTAGTATTAAGAAAAAGGCATTGGCCAGATCAATAGCTGCATACCAGGTGCACGAAGATGTATTAGTTTGCTCAAGCAATGAAACCACATCAGGAAAAGCAGCTGCAATTGGAGTCACCACCTGATTAAATTTACAATAATCCACTGTCATTCTCCAAGATCTGTTTTTTTGCACAGGCCAAATAAATGAAATAAATGGGGATGTGGTGGGAATCACCACCCCTTCATCCTTTACATCCTTGATGGTGGCAGTAATCTCTGAAATCCCTCCAGGGACACAGCATCATTTTTGGTTTACTATTTCCATAGGTAGAGGCAGTGGCTTCCACTTGGCTTTTCCTACCATAATAGCCCTCACTCAACATTTCAGGGACCCAATGTGGGAGTTCTGTCAGTTGCTGAGTACATCTATTTCAATTATGCATTCTGGAAATCACTACAAGATAAGTTTGGGGACCCACTTGACCAACTGTGAGATGGACCTGAGCTAAGATTCTATCAATAACTTGACCTCTATACACCTCTACTCTGACTGGTTGGCCACAGTGCCATTTTGGGTCTCCTGAAATTAGTGTCAATTTAGAGCCAATATCCAGTAATCCCAAAAAAGTCTAATTATTTCCTTTTCCCCAATGAACAGTCACTCTCATAAAATCCCCAGATCCCTTTAGGGAAGGCTGGGAGAAAGATCAACAGTATAAATTTTGGCAATGGAGTAGGGTCCTTCCTAAGGGGACCCAGCCTCCCCTTCACTCAAGGGGTTGTGAGTCTATAAACTGGCTCAAGTCAGGGAATTGATTGAGGAGCCGTGAACCTGTATTTTGGCAACTCAATCAAGACTACTGTTCACATGACCTAGAATTCTTCAGTTTATACAGATCAAGTAAATATTTAGTAGGTTTCCCATGTATTTCATTCCTAGGAACACCATGCCTAAGTAGCTAATTCCATAAGTCCACACAAGTCAGAGCATTCTGATCACTGCTTTGACTCTGCTGTGCATTATGGTAACCATGCACACCTTGTCTTTGTCATTAACTGCTGCCACTTGTCCCCTACCATCACGGGATTCAATCAGTTCCATTGTAGTTAAGTGTCTTAGTTCAGTTAGGGCAGTTCCTGCTATAAAATCCAGCTTAAATAAAATAACACTCAGAGCAGTATTCAAGGATGCAGGGGCTCCTTTCACAAATTTGTTCCTCACCATAATGGCAAACGGTGTGTCTTCTGGGCTCTCCATTTCTGGATCTATGGATCTAATCTGGTAAATCCATTCTAACATGCCAATTTCCCTAAGCCTTTGGATACCTTCTTCTACATTGTACCAAGGCAAGTCTGTTACTTCAACTTGGCTTAATGTAGTTCCTTGCATAACGCATGCTTCAGTAAGCCAACCAAATAAACAATTAGATCCTTTCCTAATCTCTTGAGCTGAAACACTGAATGAAGAATCTGTATTTAGGGGACCTAAATCAATAAACTCAAACCAATCCAATGTTACATTATTTGCACCATTATCCCACACCCATAATAGCCACTGCCACACATACTCTCCAGGTCAGCAAAATCAAGCAAGTGTTTTTGGGTGTAGCTTACTACTTCTTCAGTCATACTTTGTACTTCACCTTTCAGTGCTTGCTTGTACCTAAGTCTAGAAGCTACAATGGGTGGTTGGGGGAAGTTCTAGAATGTTCAGGGATGTTTTACATGGCATCTGCCTCAGGCAATGACTCAATAGGAACAGTCAGGTTAATCCTGTCAAATGGAGGTGCAAGGGATAATGGTTTTATAGTGATCTCTTCAGATGGGAGGGATGGTGCAATTGGCAGGAGGGATTCAACAAAATTTAGGGGCTCCATGTCCCCATCTTCCTGACTGTCTGACCATATGTCCTTATCTCAGAATTCAGGATCTTATTTCTTCCCAATCAATGCTCTCAGACACTATTCTTGGTTGGCAATTCAACAGGTATAATTCAGCTGCCCTTACAATAAGACTTTGGGTTTGGTTTTTGGCAATATCAGCTCCCTTAATGGAAGACATGTCAGGGATCATGTAGCTGGCATGGGATTGGGCAGTGTTTCATTCTGCTGTGCATGGGGTCACTATGAGTCGGAAATGACTCGATGGCACCTAACAACAACAACAATGGTAGACATAAGGCTTTCTTTCAGAGCACAAGTAGAGACATTGAGGTCTTTTATGTGATACTTGAGCTGTGATTCAGCAGCCCTGAGGTCATCTTGCTCTTTCACAACTTTGTCTATCATGAATAGGTCCAACCAACCAGCTTCCTTATACTCCTCATGCTGACAAAATTGCAAAACAGTATCAAACATATCATCCCCCAGAACTTCACTTCTCAAAAATACTTGATCTATTGGTGTTGCTATTTTGTTTATTAATGTTACCTCCTCATGCCATGGATTAGCAGGGCCCTCTTCAGTAACAGAGACAGAGTCATTAGTGCCTTTATGATTAATCAAACTGGAGAACCAAAACAGAATCAGTGAGGATCAATTTAGGAAACTTATCCTTGTGATTTTGTCCCTCTAAAATCACTCTCAGTACCAAATATCTTAGGCTGGGTTCACTAGAGAAGCAAAACCAGTAAAGCTTATACATACACACAAACACACACACACACACACACACACACAGGAGCTTTGGTGGTGTAGTGCCTAAGGCATTTGACTGCTAACCAGAAGGCTGGTGGTTCAAACCCACTAGACTCTCCTCAGAAGGAAGATTGGGCAATCTAGTTCCATAGTGATACTGCCTCAGAAACCCAAGGAGGGGTCATTATGAGTCAGATCCAACTCACCTGCAGTGAGTTTGGTGTTAGATAGATAGATAGATATCAAGAGAGAAATCATCATTTATTTCAGAAAAGTGGATCACACAGTTATAGAGGCTGGCAAGTCCCAAGTTCCTGGATCATACATCAAGCTAAAGGCTTTTCCTGATTTGTTCAGCTGCAGGCACAGGCAGTATAACCAGCTGTTGACTTCAGCAGATGATGAATCCAAGATTAGCAGGACAGTTGTAGGCAGCATGACAGATTCCAGATCCACAGAAGGTTCCTGAATTTTTCCAGGATGTCCATTTATATATTGGAAACAGGACACACCCCTAAGGAAATGCCCCTTCAACTGATTGGCTGCTCAATGCATATACATCAGATCTCATCTTGGGAACAACCATATCACAACTGCTTGAACTACTCAGAATCATGGTCCAGCCAGGTTAACTCACAACCCCAACTATCATAATGATCAAGTGGGATTCATAGCAAAGATGAAAAAATGGTTCATAGCAAGGATGAAAAAATGGTTCAGCATTATAAAATCAGTCAACATATTTAACAACCTAAATAAAGCAAAGGAAAAAAATCACATGATCATCTCGATCAACGCAGAGAAGGCATTAGATAAAATTCAACAATATTTCCTCATAAAGTCTCTCAGCAAAATTGTAAAAGGGAAATTACTCAACATAATTAAGGGCACATATGCAAAACCAATAGCCAACATTTTTCTCAGTGGACAAAGATTGAAAAAAGAAAGATTCTCCTTGAGAATAGGAACAAGACAAAGATGCCCTTTATTATCACACTTATTCAGTATTGTACTGGAAGTCCTAGCTACTAGAGCAATAAGACAAGAAGGGAAAACAAAGCATATTCAAATTGGAAAGGAAGAAGTAAAACTATCCTTATACATAGATAGCATGATCCTATACAAAGAAAACTCCAGACACTCCACAAGAAAATTTTGGATCAAATGGAAGGATTGAGCAAAAGGGCACCCAAAAATCAGTTGGCTTCCTCTACACTAACATAGAGGACACTGGAAAGGAAATCAAGAAATCAATACCATTTACAATAACCCTTAAAATGATAAAATAAAATAAAATACCTAGGAATAAACCTAGCCAGAGATATTTATACAAGGAAAATTATAAAGTACTACCACAAGAAAGTAGAAGATAAATAAGCTCATAAGAAATGTACATAGAGAAATATAGGAGTCAATCTCCTGACAACACGAGCAACAAAGCAAATAGAGGGAATAAAAGTTTTAATTACAAAACTTCCAAACAGAGAGGAAGATAGAACTTTATAGAAAAGACTGTGCCAAAACTTAAGGAGATAAGAATTTACTTCAGGGTAACAACAAAGATAATTAACAATCTTTCTAAGCAAACTCAGGAAAAAGGGGGGGGGGCTAGTAAGCACAAAAGAAATAATAATGAAGAAAAGATAAAAAAAAAACTTAATAACAAAATTAACTCAGCATAGAAAAATAGTTAGAACAAGGAATTCACCAACAATACAACAAAAAACACAATAGAATGACAGCAATAAATTCATACCTATCACTAATTATACTCAATGTGAATGAATTAAATGCACCAGTCAAAAGAAAGAGAGCGGCAGATTGGATAAGAAAAGAAGACCCATCAATATGTTGCCTACAAGAGACTCACTGTAGACATAAAAATAAAAATAAATTTAAAATCAAGGTGTAGAAGAAAATACCAAGCTAACAGAAACCAAAAAAGATCAAGAGTGGCAGTACTAATGTTTTGGTTACCTAGTGCTGCTCTAACAAGAATATAGCACAAATGGGAACACTTGAAGAAACAGAAGTTTATTCTCTTACAGTTTGGAGGCTTTAACTCCAAGTTCAAAATGCCAGGCTCTAGGCACTGGGTGAAAGTCCCTCAGCCTTGGGCTTCAGCTCTGCCTCCTGTTCCTGGCCCACTGAAGCTGGAGGCTTTTCTTTACTCAGACAGCTGCTGGCTGCGGAGGCTAACAAGCCCAAGGTTGACAAGTAAAAAGGCACAGTCCCAGTGTTACCAAACCATGTGGCAGGCCATTCATTCAGGTCCATTGAAAGTCTCAAGGTCAGCAGAGCATGGCAGGCTGCTGAACAATGGCATGGCTACATGTAAGGTTTTAGTGTGCCATAAGTTAGAGACTATCCCCAAGTCTTCTCTTTATATACAGGAAGCAGACCATATCCCAAAGGCAGCTACACAGCTGCTTGTGGTAGATCCCACCATGGAGTTGATTGCCAGTCTCATCATGGGGAATAACTACCACCAGCTGCCCAACCACTCAACCAGGACCAGCCAAGTTGACATACAAATTTAACTACCACAACTAATTTCTGATATAATAGACTTCAATGTGAAAAACAGCATAAGGAACAAAGAAGGACATTATATGATGCTAAAAAGGTCAATTGACCACAAGGACATTGCCATAATAAATATCTATGCACCCAATGAAAAAGTTCCAAAATACATGAAGCAAATAATAACTGACTTGAAAGGAAAAATAGACAACTCTACAATAGTAGTAGAAGACTTAACACACCATTTTCAAGGAGGGACAGAAGAACTAGGAAAAAAAAAACAAAACACTCAACAAAGATACAGAAGAACTCAACAACATAATCAACAAACTTGACCTCATAGACATACACAGAGCACTCTATCCAACAAAAACACAATACACATACTTATCCAGTGCACATGGATCATTCTCCAGAATAGACCATATGTAAGGACACAAAACTAGCCTCTATAAATAAAAACACTGAAATACTACAAGCATCTTCTCATATAAAAATACTATAAAGGTAGAAATCAATAATAGAAAGACCAAGGGAAAAAAAATCAAACATGTGGAAACTAAATAATACACTACTCAAAAATTGCTGGGTAACAGAACAAATAAAAGGTGAAATAAAAAAAATCCTGGAAAAAATTGAGAATGAAGATACAACCTACCAACATCTATGAGACAAAGTGAAAGCAGTACTAAGAGGTCAATTTATAGCAATCAACGCACACATCAAAAAAGAAGGAAGAATCAAAATCAACATTCTAATTCAACAACTCCAACAATTAGAAAAAGAGCAAAAAAAGAAACCTACAGTACTCAGAAGTAAGAAAATAATAATAAAGATCAGAGCACCAAATAAATGAAACAGAAAAAAAAAAAATAGAGAAAGTCAACAAAACAAGAAGCTGGTTCTTTAAAAAGATTAACAAAATTGACAAACCACTGGCAAATGTAACAAAGGAAAAGAAACAGAAGATGTAAACAACATGAATAATAAGTGAAAAGGGGACATAACAACAGAACCAATTGAAATTAAAAAAAATAATAATAACAACATAATATTATGAGGAACTGTACTCCAACAGATTTGAGAACCAGAAAGAGATGGACAAGATTTTAGAAACACAAGACCTACCTAAACTATCTCAGTGGGAGACAGAACACATGAACAGACCCATAACAAAAGAAGAAATTGAACAGGTCATAACAAAATCTCCCCCCAAAAAAAGTCCTGGCCCTGATGGCTTTACTGGAGAATTCTACCAAACATACAGGGAAGAGTTAATGCCTATACTACTCAAATGATTCTAAAACATAGAAAAAGATGGAATACTCCCAAATTCATTCTATGAAGCAAGCATAACACTGGTCCCAAAACCAAGAAAAGACACCACTACAAAGGAAAACTACAGACCTATATCCCTCATAGATGCAAATAACTTTTAACAAAATTCTAGCCAACAGATTCCAAAAACATATCCAAAAAAATAATCCATCATGGCCAAATGGGATTCATGCCAGGTATGCAAGGATGGTTCAACATCAGAAAAACAATCAATCCAATCCACCACATAAACAAAACAAAACAAAAGAACCATATAATCATATCAAGTGATGCAGAAAAGGCATTCAACAAAATCCAACACCCATTCCTTTTCAAGAGTCTCAGCAAAATAGGGTAGAAGAGAAAATCCTCATCTAATAAAGGGCATATATACAAAACCAACAGCCAACATTATTGTTAATGGACAAAGACTCAAAGCATTCACCTTGCAAACAGGAATCAGAAAAGAATGCCTTCTAACACCACCTCTATTCAACATTGTACTGGAAGTCCTAGCCAGGGCAATAAGACAAGAAAGAGAAATAAAAGGCATCCTAATTGGCAAAGAAGATATAAACCTATCTCTATTTGCAGATGACGTGATCCTATACATAGAAAACCCAAGAGACTCGGCAAAAAAAAAAAAAAAAAAAAAACACTGGAACTAATAGGTTCAGCAAAGTGGCAGGAAACAAGGTCAACATACAAAAATCAGTTGTATTCCTCTACATCAGCAAAGAAGCCTGAGAAAAGGAAATAAGAAAAGAATACAATTTACAATAGCTCAAAAAAAAAAAAAAAAAAAAAAAAAGATAAAACACTTAGGAATGAATCTTACCAGGGACACAAAAGACCTACACAAAGAAATCTACCAAACACTACTATAAGAAACTATAATGGATCTACATAAATGGAAGACTGTGCCTTGTTCATGGACAGGAAGATTGAACATTGTGAAAATGTCAATACTAACCAAAGCAATCTACATGTTCAATGCAATCCCAATCCAGATCTCTTCAACATTTTTTAAGGACATGGAGAAAACAATCACTAATTTCATAGGGACAGGAAAGAGGCCTCAGATAAGCAAACCATTGCGGAAGAAGAAAAATAAAGTAGGAGACCTCACACTCCCGGACCTCAAAATCTAATATACAGTTGGGAGGAAGATGGTGTCATACTTGTAGTCCATATGTTTGTTCCCTCTAGCATCTTAATTCCTGAAAAACTATGTGCAGCAGATAGAAACGGTGAGTCTGGAGTTGTGAACAGGTGAGGGGGAGAAAAGGTACCAAATTTAGTGGAAGTGGAGAAAAAAAAGCAGACTAAACAGCTGGGAAAAATAAATGAACCTATAGCTGTAAGAGAAACAGAGAGACTGTGTGTTGACTGGGTTTTCCAGAGAAGCAAAACTAGTAAGCTTACATTTACATATGTTGTTGTTGTTGTTGTTGTTATGTGCTGTCGAGTCGGACCCAACTCATAGCGACCCCTCCTTGGGTTTCCAAGGCAGTATCACTATGGAAGTA
>NW_006922193.1:851811-853096 GCF_000298275.1 Orycteropus afer afer
CCACGTTGACATATAGAGAAAGAGAAATTTATCTTAGGAAAATGGCTCACACACTTATAGAAGCTGGCAAGTCCAAAGTTCTTGGATCAAACATCAAGCTGGAGGCTTTTCCTGACTCACACAGCTGCAGGGGCTGACGAGCTCAAGGTTGGTAGGCAGTATACTGGCTGTTGAGTCCAACGAATGATGAATCCAAGATCTCCAGGCCAAATGGTGGATTGTTCATTCACGGACAATTGTAGGCAGCACAACAGGATCCCTATCCACAGAAGAGTGTCTCTTTTTCCAGGATGTCCATAAACATAGTGGAAGCAGGTCACATTGCTAGGGAAACTCCGTTTCAATGGATTGGCTGCTCAAAACATACATATCCAATCCCATCATGGGAATAACCCACATCACAATTGCTTAAACCACACAGAAGTTTGGTCCAGCCAAGTTGACACACAACCCCAACTATCAGTTGTACACATCTTCACCATATAAAATGTCTAAATAAGGACAATTATAAAGTCATATGTGCACCTAACATGATACACTAACACACGTACAACTGAAACGCATTAACCTTATTTACATTTCCCAGTTAATAACAGAAGGAAACAAAAATATTTGATGCACATATGCAATGAAGAAGGAGCTCTGGTAGCATAGTGCCTAAGGCACTTGAATGCTAACCAGAAGGCTGGTGGTTCAAACTCATCAGCCACTCCTCAGAAGGAAGGTTGGGCAATCTACTTCTGTAGTAATACTGCCTCAGAAACCCAAGGAGGGGTCGCTATGATTCAGTGCTGACTCGACAGCACATAACAACAACAACAACATACAATGTAACAATCACAGTCTTTGTTTCTGCAGCTGGTCACATGGTCATAGCTGATATTCGGAACTACCTTCTTATACCACCCATTCCGTATTTCCGTTGCCCTCAGCAAGCACCTCAGCTGGTCTTGGTTCTTTGCTAGGTGGGGTGGCCCAAGCCTTCATTCCTGAAGGGTCTGGGCATTAGTAGTCATATCAGATTTGGGTTGCTGTAATTTTCCTTTGACTGTACTCACAGGGCATGGTAGTAATAAGAGACATCCTAAAGAATTTCTTGTTGTTGTTGTTGTTGTTGTTAAGTGCCATCGAGTCGTTTCCGACTCATAGCGACCCCATGCACAGCAGAACGAAACACTGCCCGATCCCACACCAGCCCCACAATCCCTGCTATACTCGAGCCCATCATCGCAGCCACTGTATCAATCCATCTCGTTGAAGGCCTCCCCCTCTTTCGTCGACCCTC
>NW_006922193.1:853511-879323 GCF_000298275.1 Orycteropus afer afer
ATCGATTGTAGAACCAAGCAATGTGAATTCCTTGACAACCTCAATCTTCTCTCCATTGATTGTGATGCTGCTCATTGGTCCAGTTGTGAGGATTTCTTGTATTCCAGATATATTCTTCTTTACCTCCATTATGTAATGTCAATCCAAGTTACCCTTGGTAATCAGGATCTATCACACCAGATAGTACAGTAACGTCTTTCTTTGTCTGTTGATCCAGAGGCATGAGGAAGCCAAAATGGCTGGGTGATATTCTTAATTTCCAGTTCAATGCAATCACTATTGTGTCTCTAGGTGGTACTGCTCCTCCCTTTGGGACTAAGGTCTCCAAACCTGCAGAGCATAGGGTAGCAGAGAGAGGAAGCAAAAATTTTTTCAGTGGGTCACTAGGGGTAATAGTGAATGGTACCACTCCCATTTCCAATCCTTGGTTCCTGTACCTGTGAATTCTGGCTATGAGAGAAACAGAACCATATGTTGGATGCTGGCTTAGAGCATATACAGCCTCCTGGAAAACATTGCCTCAGTCTTTCAAGGTATTGCCACCTAGCTGGCAGCATAATTGTGTTCTCAGCAGGCCATTCCATCCTTGTATCAACCAGCTGCTCTGGATGATGGAGAACATAGTAAGACCAGTGAATTCCATGAGCATAGGCCCATTGCCACACTTCATTTGCTGTGAAGTGAGTCCCTTGATCTGAAGCAATGCTGTGTCAGATTCCATGATGGTGGATAAGGCATTCTGTAAGTCCACGGATGGTGGTTTGGCAGAAGCATTGCACACAGGGAAGGCAAATTCATATTGAGAATAAGTATCTATTCCACTAGAAACAAAAGGCTGTTCTTTCCATGATGGAAGTACTCCAATATAATCAATCTACCACCAGGTTGCTGGCTGATCATCCCAAAAAATGGTTCCATATTAAGGATTCTGTGTTAGTCTCTGTTGCTGGCAGACTGGGCATTCAGCAGTGGCAGTAGTCAAATCAGCCTTGCTAAATGGGAATCCATGTTGCTGAGCCCATACATAACCTCCATCCCTGCCACCACGGCCACTTTGTTCATGAGTCCATTGAGCAATGACCGGAGTAGCTGGAGAAAAAAGATGGCTGGTTTCCACAAAATGTGTCATCTATCCACCTGATCGTTAAAGTCCTCCTCTGCCAAGGTCACCTTTTTATGGGCATTCACATGAGACACAAATATCTTTATCCTTTGTCCCATTCAGAGAGATCTATCCACATACCTCATCTCCATACATCCTTGTCACCAATTTTCCAATCATGCTTCTTCCATGTGTCACACCATCTGGCCAAGCCATTAGCCACAGCCCATGAATCTGTATACAAGCGCACATCTGGCCATTTCTTGTTCCATGCAAAGTGAACAGTCATATTCACAGCTCAAAGTTCTGCCCATTGGGAGTATTTCCCTTCACCACTGTCGTCCAAGGAAGTCCCAGAAAGGGGCTGGTGCCACTGCTGTCCACTTTCAAGTGGTGCCTGCATATTGTGTAGAACCGTCTGTAAACCAGGCACAAGTTTTCTCTTCCTCAGTCAAATGATCATAAGGAACTCCCCATGAGGCCATAGGTGCAGAGTGGGAGAGGGTAGGTATAGTGACTGCAGTGAAGACCATAGGCATTTGGGCCACTTCCTCATGCAACTTACTTTTGCCTTCAGGTCCTGCTCAAGCCTGATCTCTGATATACCATTTTCATTTAATAATGGAATGCTGCTATGCATGTCCAACTTTATGACACTATGGGTCAGACAACACCCAGTTTATGATGTGCAGCTCAGGCCTCATGGTGACTTGGTGGTCCATGGTTAGGCATTCAGTCTCTAGTAAAGCCCAGTAACAAACCAAAAGCTGTTTCTCAAAAGGAGAGTAGTTATCTGCAGAAGATGGCAGGGCTTTGCTCCAAAGTCCCAAGGGTCTGCATTGCAATTCACCAATAGGGACCTACCAAAGACTCCAAACAGCATCTCTATCTGCTACAGACACTTCAAGTACCATTGGATCATCTGGATCATATGGCCCAATTGGCAGAGCAGCCTGCACAGCAGCCTGAACCTGTTGCAGAGCCTTCTGTTGTACTGGGCCCCACTCAAAACTAGCAGCTTTCCAAGTCACTTGATAAATAGGCCAAAGCAACACCCCCAAATGAGAGATATGTTGCCTCCAAAATTCAAAGAGGCCTACCTCCTTTTTAGTTGTGGGGGAAACCAGATGCAATAACTTATGCTTCACTTTAGTAGGAATATCTCAACATGCCCCACACCATTGGACCCCTAGAAATTTCACTGAGGTGGAAGGTGCCAGAATTTTTGTTGGGTTAATTTCCCACCCTCCAGCACTCACATGTCTCATCAATAACTCTAGAGTCATCAATATGTCTTCCTTACTAGGTCCAATCAGCATAATGTTATCAATATAATGGACCAGTGTAATGTCTTGTGGAAGGGAACGGTGATCAAGATCCTTATGGACTAAATTATGACATAGTGCTGGGGAGTTGATATACCCTTGAGGAAGCACTATGAAAGTATACTGTTGGCCTTGCCAGCTGAAGGCAAACTGATTCTGATGGTCCTTTGAAATTGGTATTGAGAAAAAGGCATTGGCCAGATCAATAGCTGCATACCAAGTACCAGGAGATGTACTAATTTGCTCAAACAATGAAACCACATCAGGAACAGCAGCTGCAATTGGAGTCACCACCTGATTAAGTTTACGATAATCTACTGTAATTCTCCAAGATCCATCTGTTTTTTGCACAGGCCAAATAGGCGAATTAAATGGAGATGTGTTGGGAATCACCACCCCTGCATCCTTCAAGTCCTTTATGGTGGCGGTAACCTCTGCAACCCCTCCAGGGATGCAGTATTGCCTTTAGTTTACTATTTTTCTAGGCAGAGGCCGTTCTAATGGCTTCCATTGGCTTTTCCTTCCATAATAGCCCTCATTCCACATTTCAGGGACCCAATGTGGGAATTCTGCCAATTGCTCAGTATATCTATTCCAATTGTGCATTCTGAAAGTGTGGAAATCAGTACAGGATGGGTTTGGGGACCCACTGGACCAACTGTGGGATGTACCTGAGCTAAGACAACATCAATAACTTGATCTCTGTATGTCCCCACTCTGACTGGTGGGCCATAATGGTGCTCTGGGTCTCCTGGCATTAGTGTCAGTTCAGAGCCAATGTCCAGTAATCCCCGAAAAGTCTTATTATTTCCTTTTCCCCCAATGAACAGTCACTCTAGTAAAATGCCTCAGATCCCTTTGGGAAAGGCTGGGAGAAAGACTGACATTATAAATTTTTGGCAATGTAATGGGTTCCTTCCTCAAGAATACCTGGCCTCCCCTTCATTCAAGGGGTTTTGGGTCTCTAAACTGACTCAAGTTTGGGAATTGATTGAGAGGCCACGACTCTGTATTCTGGCATTTCAGTCTAGGCTGCTGTTCCCATGACCTAGAATTCTTCTGTCTATACAGATCAAGTAACTATTTAGTAGGTTTGCCATGTATTTCACTACTAGGAACACCATGACTAAGTAGCCAGTGTCATAATTCCACACGAGCCTGAGTAGTCTGATTACTGTTCTGACTCTGCTGTCAATTATGGTAACCACGCCCATCTTGCCTTTGTTGATTAACTGCTGTCATTTGGCCCCTACTATCATCTGGTCCAATCAGCCCCATCGTAGTTAAGTGTCTTAGTTCAATTAGGAAAGTTTCCACTGTCAAATCCAGCTTACATAAAATAGCAATCACAGCAGTCTTCAAGGATGCTGGAGCTCCCTTCACAAATTTATTCCTCACCATACTGGTGAAAGGTGTGTCCTCTGGACTCTCCATTTCTGGCTCTAGGGGTCTAATCTGATAAATCCATTCTAATAGGCCCATTTCCCTAAGCCTCTGGATACCTTCGACATTATACCAAGGCAAGTCTGGTACTTCAACTTGACTTAAGGTAGGTCATTGCATAATCCTTGCTTAAGTAAGCCAACCAAATAAACAATTAGATCCTTTCTTATCCTCTTGAGCTGAAACACTGAATGAATAATCTGTACTTGTTGTTGTTGTTGTTATGTGCCGTCAAGTCGGACCCAACTCATAGCAACCCCCCTTGGGTTTCTGAGGCAGTATCACAACGGAAGTAGATTGCCCAATCTTCCTTTTGAGGAGTGGCTGGTGGGTTTGAACCATCAGCCTTCTGATTAGCAGTCAAGTGCCTTAGGCACTATGCTACTTAGTGGGCCTAAGTCAATAAACTCAGACCAATCCAATGTTACATTCCCTGCACCATTTTCCCACACCCTCAGTAGTCATTCTCATATTTATTCTCCAGGTTTCTATCTGTACATGTTAGCAAAATCAAGCAGGTCTTCTCAGGTGTAACATACCACCTCCTCAGTCACACTTTGTAGGTCACCTTTTGGGGCTCACTTGGACTTAACTTTCGTTTTAGGTCTAGCAGCAACAATGGGTGGTTGGGGAAGTTCCTGAGACCATTCAGCAATGTCTTCCATGGCCTCTGCCTCTGGCAATAACCCAGCAGGAATATTTGGGTTAATCCTATCAAACTGAGGTAGAAGAGATAATGGTTTTATAGTAATCTCTTCAGGTGGGAGGAATTCAACAGAATTTACAGGCTCCATATCCTGATCTTCCTGACTATCTGCCCATAAACCCATAAATGGGTTTCAGGATCCCATTTTTTCCCAATCAATGCCCTCGCTTTAACTTCAGACATCATTTTGCATTGGCAATTTAATTGGAGTTGTAATTCAGCCACCCTTACAATTAGACTCTGGGTTTGGTTTTCGGCAATATCAGCTCTGTTATGGGAAGAAATGAAGCTTTCTTTCAGAGCACAACTGGAAACATTGAGGTCTTTTATGTAGCACTTAAGCTGTGACTCAGCAGCTCTGAACATACCTCACTCTTTCACCACTTTGTCTAGCATAAGTAGGACCAACTAACCAGCTTCCTTATACTACTCATGCTGACAAAATTGCAGAAGAGTGTCAAATATGTGATCACCCAGAGCCTCATTTCTCAAAAGTACTTGATCTATTGGTGGTGCTATTTTGCATATTAATGTTGCCACCTCAAGCCATGGATTAGCAGGACCCTCTTTACTAATGGAGGCAGCGTCACCAGTGCCTTTATGATTAATCAAATTGGGAAACCAAAACAGAATTGGTGAGAACCAACTTAGGAAGCCCATCCTTATGATTTTGTCTCTGTAGAACCTCTCCCGGTACCAAATGTATTAGGCTGGGTTCTCTAGAAAAGTAAAACCAGTAAAGCTTATATATACATATAGAGAAAGAGAAATTTATCTTAGGAAAATGGCTCACACACTTATACAAGTTGCCAAGTCCCAAGTTCTTGGATCAAACATCAAGTTGCAGGCTTTTCCTGACTTAAGCAGCTGCAGGGGCTGACGAGCTCAAGGTTGGCAGGCAGTCTACTCACTGTTGACTCCAATGAATGATGAATCCAAGACCTTCAGGCTGAATGATTGTTCACTCACAGACTGTTGTAGGCAGCACAACAGGATCCCAATCCACAGGATGTCCATAAATATATTAGAAACATGGCACATCCCTAGGGAAACTCCCTTTCAACAGATTGGCTGCTGAAAACATATACATCTGATCTCATCATGGGAATAACCCACGTCACAATTGATTAAACCACCAGAATTGTGGTCCAGCCAAGTTGACACACAGCTCCAACTATCACAGATGGAGAAGCAGAAACCTCACTAGCAATACAAAATAGAGCAGCAGAGAGGAGATTTAAAAAAAAAAAGGAACCCACAGACGCTTCAGCTACCAGAATACCCACACCAGGAGTTTCTGGTGGTAACCTTGAGAGCTGAGTTGAGTGACTAGATAATCTTGCTGAGAAACAGCAAAAAACCCCTTCTCTAGGGCTCCAGAAGACTTGAGAAAGGAGAGGGGGAAAGAAGGAAACTTGCCAAGAGCAGGCAGATTGCTGGAGTGAGCTGACAGCAGTGAACTGGGGTTCAACTCTTCCACAATCACTTTTTTAGAACAGAGTGGAGCAGGGTATAGGGTTTTTGTGGCTTCCAGACCTAAGTGGAAAGTAGTGGTCCCCTTACCATTGGGGTCTCTGTTGAATTGGAACTGTGGGTCTGTGATTGACAACAAAATGTCATCATTAGTAGCTGTCCCAAGCAGACTCAAACCAAACTCCTGGAGCCAGCAACAACTGCACAAACAGAAAACATGGACTCGCTACTGGGTACTTTTTTTTCTTTTTCTTTTTCTTTTCTTCCTCTTTTTTCCCTTCTCCTCTTCCTCATCTAATAGGAGGAGCACATTAATCATAACACCTGCTTATACCAACTCCAAAACCCCTTCATGATGAACAGAGACCTGCTTCCACATTCCCCACAATGATTCACCAACACAAAGAAACCTGGAGAGCAACCCACTACATCTGAATTAATAACCAAAAAAATACACCTGCTCCAAACTTGCAAATATCCTTAAACATAAAATCAGGGTGAAACAAATAAATACATAACTAACAGTTAAAGACAACAACTTCAAAATGTCTAGGAAACAATAAATAACCTAAAAAAAAAAAAACAAAACAGGACAAGACAATAAAACCCCAGGCTAAAGAATTATCTATCATAGATGAACATGCAATAGAATTATCTGAGAAGGAATGAGGAAGATATGTATATAGAAGTCTACAACAGTTTAAGGAAATCACAAACAGAATCAATGAGAAGACAGACAGTACCCTGGAAGAATTCAGGAATACCACTCAAGAACAAAATAGCAAGATAAATACACAATTAGAACTCATACAAAAACAGCAGTTAGAAATTCAGAAGATGAACATTAAAATTACAGAGTTATACAACTAAGTGGAAGGACAAAAGAGTAGATTAGAACTGCTGAAGAACACATTTCCCAACTAGGAGACAAATCCCTTGACACCAGCCTGTATGAAGAAAATCAGAACAATGATTTAAGAGCAATGGAGAGAACTTAAGAGTTATATGGGATGACATGAAAAGAAACAAGATACACCTCATTGGAATATAAGAACAAGAAGAGGCAAAAAAAAAAAAAAAAAACTACTGAGAAAATTGTGGAAGACACACTAACAGAAAATTTCTCTCTCCCATATAGTGAAGGAAGAAAGGATATCTGTCCAAGAAGTTCAATGAACCCGATACAGGATAAATCCCAAGAGAAAGACATCAAAATATATCATAATAAACTCTAGAAAATCAAAGACAAAGAAGGGATCTTATGAGCAGCTTGGGAAAGAAGAAATGTCACGTACAATGGAAAAGCAATAAGACTAAGTTCTGATTACTCAGCAGAAATCACGCAGGCAAGAAAACAATGGGACGTCATACATAAATACTGAAGGAAAAGGACTTCCAAGCAAGTATTCTATATCCAGCCAAATTGTCCATTGATTTGGACAATTGTTCATTCTCAAACAATTGTTCATTCTCAGGCAAACAATTGTTCTTTCTCAGATAATTTGTCTGATTTGGACAATTGTTCATTCTCAGACAGACAATTGTTCATTCTCAGACAAACAGCAATTAAGAGAATTTGTGAAAACCAGACCAACCTTACGAGAAATGCTAAAGGGAGTCCATCCAATAGAGAACCCACAACAGAGAACAACCCATTAAAATCAGGACATTTGATATCAACAATTAAAAAACAAACCAGAAATAAATGCTTAAAATAAGCTCATAAAGCATTGTACAGAAAGAAATAAGGGAGTCAATCTGCAGATGACACCAGCAACAAAGCAAATAGAACAAATACAATTTCTAATTACAAAACTTCCAAATGGAGAAGAAGAGAGGACTATGTCTTTAGAGAACAGGCTGTTCCAAAACTAAGGAGACAAGAATTTACTTCAGGGTAACCACAAAGAAAATTAATAATGCCCCTAAGCAAACACAGTAATAAAAACATGTGGGCCTAGTAAGCACAAAACCAACAATAAAGAAAAGAGAATACATACTTGATAACAAAATGAGCTCAGGACAGAAAAATATTTGGAACAAGGAAATCACCAACAACACAACAAAAAACATTACATTGACAGCTACAAATTCATACCTATCACTAATTATACTCAATGTGAACAGACTAAATGCACCAGTCAAGAGAGAGTGGCAGATTAGATAAGAAAAAAAGACTCATTGATATCCTGCCTACAAGAGACCTAACTTAGACACAAAGATAAAAACAAATTAAAAACTAAGAGGTGAAAAAAAAAATATGCCAAACTAATGGTAATCAAAAAAGACCAGGAGTAGCAATATTAATTTCTGATATAATAGACTTCAAGATGAAAAACAGCATAAAGGAAAAAGAAGGACAAAATATGATGATAAAAGGGTCAACTGAAATTGACCAAGAGGATATTACCATAATAAATATATATGCACCCGATGAAAGTGCTCCAAAATACATGAAGCAAATATTAACTGAATTGAAAGGAAAAATAGACAACTTCACAATAGTAGTAGGAGATTATAACACACCACTACTAAGGAGGGACAGAACAACTAGGAAAAAAAAAAAAGATACAGAAGAACTCAACAACACAATCAACCAACTAGACCTCATAGACATATACAGAGAATTCCACCCAACAAAAGCAAAGTACAAATTCTTCGCCAATGCACATGGTTCATTATCCAGAATAGATCATATGTTAGGAAATAAAACAAGCCTCAATAAATTCAAAACATTGAAATACTACAAAGCATATCCTTGAACAACAATGCTATAAAGTTATAAATCAATAATAGGAAGATAAAGGAAAAAATATCAAATGTGGAAATTGAATAATACATTGCTCAAAAACTAGTGGGTAACAGAAGAAATAAAGTGTGAAATAAAAAAAAAAAATCCTAGAAACAAATGAGAATGGAAATACATCTTAACAAAACTTACGGGACACATCAAAAGCAGTACTCAGAGGTGAATTTATAGTAATAAATGCACACATCAAAAAAGAGGAAAGAAACAAAATCAGCACTTTAACTCAACAACACCAAAAATTAGAAAAAGAGCAACAAAAGAAACCTACAGTATCCAGAAGTAAGGAAATAATAAAGATCAGAGCACAAAATAAACAAAACAGAAAACAAATTAAATAAATAAATAAAAATAGAGCAAATCAACAAAACAAGAAGCTGGTTCTTTGAAAATATTAACAAAATTGACAAACCACTGGCAAATTTGACAAAGAAAAAGAAAGAGAAGGTGCAAATAACAAGAATAATGAACAAAAAGGGTGACATCACAACAGAACCAACTGAAATAAATATATATATATATGTATTGACAGAATATTATGAAGAACTGTATTCGAACAGATTTGAGAACCTAGAAGACATGGACAAGTTTGTAGAAACACAAGATCTACCTAAACTATTCCAGTGGGAGATAGAATACTTGAACAGACCCACAACAAAAGAAGAAATTGAACAGGTCAAAAAAAAAAAAAACTTCCCACAAGAGAAAGTCCTGGCCCTGATGGGTTCACTGGAGAATTTTATCAAACATTCAGGGAAGAGTTGACATCTATACTACTCAAACTATTCCAGAACATAGAAAAAGATGGAATACTCTCAAAATTCATTCTACAAAGCAAACTTAACACTGATACCCAAACCAGGGAAAGACACCACTGCAAAGGAAAACTACAGACCAATAGGAGCTCTGGTGGTATAGTGCCTAAGGCAATTGACTGCTAACCAGAAGGCTATTGGTTCAAACCCACCAGCCACTCCTTGGAAGGAAGACTGGGGACTCTACTTCTGTAGTGATATCACCTCAGAAACCCAAGGAGGAGTTGCTATGAGTTGAATTGACTTGACAGCAGTAAGTGAGTTTTTACAGACCAATATCCCTCATGAATATAGACACAAAAATCTTCAACAAAATCCTAGCCAGCAGAATCCAACAACATATCAAAAAATAATACATCCTGACCAAGTGGGATTAATATCCGGCATGCAAGGATGGTTCAACATCAGAAAAACAATCAATGTAATCCACCACATAAACAAAACAAAAGACATATGATCATATCAATTGATGCAGAAAAGGCATTTGATAAAATCCAACACCTGTTCCTGTTCAGAATTCTCTGCAAAATAGAGATAGAAGGGAAATTCCTCAGTATAATAAAGGGCACATGTGCAAAGCCAACAGCCAACATAATTGTTAAGGGAGAAAGACTCAAAGCATTCCCCTTGCAAACAGGAACCAGAGAAGGATGCCCTCTATCACCACTTCTATTTAACACTGTATTGGAAGTCCTAGCCAGGTCAATAAGGCAAAGAGAAATAAAAGGCATCCAGATTGGCAAAGAAGAAGTATAGCTAATTCTATTCACAGAAGACATGACCCTATCCATAGGAAACACAAGAGACTCAGCAAAAAATAATAATAATAATACTGGAACTAATAGAGAAAATCAGTGGCAGGATACAAGGTCAACATACAAAAATCAGTTGGATTCCCCTATATCAATAAAGAGGCCTCCAAAAAGGAAATATTTTATTGTATCATGTACAATACCAAAAAGATAAAATATCTGAGAATAAATTTTACCAGAGACACAAAAGACCTATACAAAGAAAACTATAAAACATTGCTACAAGAAAGTACAAAGGGTGGCGTTCCGGTAGCTCACAAAAAAAAAAAAAAAGAAAGAAAGAAAGTACAAAGGATCTACATAAATGGAAGAACCTGCCTCATTCATGGATAGGAAGACTGAATATTGTGAAAATGTCAATATTATCCAAAGCAATCTACACAGTCAATACAATCTCAATCCAGATACCATCAACATTTTTAAGGATATGGAATAGCTAATTATTAACTTCATATGGAAAGGAAAGGGACCTCAGAGAAGCAAAGAACTGCTGAAGAAGAAAAACAAATCAGGAGGACTCACATTCCCGGATCTCAAAACCTACTGGATAGCCACAGTAGTCAAAACAGCATGGTATTCATACAATGATAGAAAGATAGACCAATGGAACAGAATTGAAAACCCAGAAATGGACCCATCCATCTATGGACAGCTGATCTTTGAAGAAGGACCAAAACCCATTTCATGGGGAAGAGATAGCCTCTTTAACAAATGGTGCTGGCAAAATTGAATATCCTCTTGCAGAAAAATGAAACAAGTGCCATACCACACCCCATACAAAAAAAAAAAACACCTCAAGTTGGATCAAAGACTTAAATGTAAAACCCAAAACTATAAAGCTCACCAAAGATAAAATAGGGGCAAATCTAGGGGTCTGAATATACACCATAAATAGACTATCAAGCATAACCCAAAATGTACAGACAGTGGAAGAGAAGCTAGATGATTGAATTTTAAAAAATTTAATTCTTATGCACATCAAAAGACTTCTCCAAAAGGGTAATAAAGAGCTTACAAGTTGGGAAAAAATATTTGCCTATGACATACCTGAAAAAGACTTCTCTCTAAAATCTACAGAAAATTTTAACACCTCAATGCCCAAAAGACAAACAATCCAATTAAAAAAATGGGCAAGGGACATGAACAGACACTTCACTAAAGATGATATACTAGTGGCCAACAAACATATGAGGAAATGCTCACAATTGTTAGCTATTAGAGAGATGCAAATCAAAACAATGATGTGATGTCATCTCACCCTAACAATGATAGCAAAGTTCAACAAGAGAGAAAATAACAAATGTTGGCAAGGTTGTGGAGAGATTGCAACTCTCATACGCTGCTGGTGGGACTGCAAAATGGTACAACCATTGTGGAAAATGGTATGGCATTTCCTTAAAAAAACTGAAAATAGAAATGCAATTTGAACAACCAATTCCTTTACTAGGAATATATCCTAAAGAGGTGAGAGACAGTACATGAACAGACATATGCACACCCATGTTCATTGCAGCATAATTCACTATAGCAAAGAGATAGAAACAACCCATCAACAGATACCCATCAACAGATGAATAGATAACCAAATTATGGTACATTCATACAATGGAATACTATGCTACGTTAAAGAATAATAAAGAATATGCAAATCATCTCACAATGTGGATGAATCTGGAGGAGATTATTCTCAGTGAAATAAGTTAATCGCAGAAGGACAAATGTATGAGCCCATTACTGTAAAAAGTCAAGGAAGGGTTTGCTTAGGGAAGGGAACTCACTTTGTAGGATACCAGGGATGGGAGGGAAGGAGAACACAAATTTCAGACTAGTTGAGGGCCACATGTTGATTTGGGTAAAGGGAGGGATGTTATGGAAAGTGCCTGTGACCAGCATGATAACATTGAGGAAAGGAAGGACACCAAAATGTGCACATAAGATATACAAAACAGAGGCAAATACTACTATATGCACAATACTGCATTATCACTAATACCAACACCAGGCTACAGATAAATGCATAGACCACTGAGAAGATCAGATGGTGGTTGGCAAACAGGAATGTACCCTAGACCAATGATAGATTTAGCTGAAGATAATCTTGCATAGATACTAGTGATGCAAAATAACCACAATCATTACAGAAGCAACAGAAGACAGCATTAGTATTGGGGGACACCAAGCTCAATTGGCACAACATAGTACACAAAAATCTTGTTCCACAACCTACTTTGGTAAGCAGAGACTGGGGTATTAAAGCTTTTGAGTGGGAGACTTCTGGTAAAATGCCAAAATAGGCAGACAAGCTACACAGACCCTCTTCAACAAAGAAAAGAGAAACCAACTGACAGATACAGAAGATAATCCTGGAGTCCTGAGTTTTTGAAGGAAGTATACAGAAGTAGATTAGGCACTCAATAGTGGAAAAACCAGAATGAAAAGTACAAAGATGAACAGAGCTGTGGACTGTCAGCCACTCTGACAGCACCAACAGCTTGAATATTTCCAAGTGGTGTTGGGACCTAAGAATTGACCTAAAGATCAGCCCTGGTTGCCAAGTGCTGCAGGGAAGACTGCGCCAGTGGCCTACAAATAGAAGGGAAACAGCCAGGAGGGAGACAACATGAGCTGTGGACTTTCAGCTGTCCGGAGGGCTCAGACATTTTGATTGTTCACGAGTGGCAGCCATTTTGGATATTTAAAGTGACCAAGGGCACAGTCATTTTGAATTTTTACAAGCAGTGGCCATTTTAGATCTTTAAAGTGACAGCATTCTCATTCAGATTCCAGGGCCCTAAGAATAGGCTCCATTTGCCAAGGATGGCACAAACATATGGAAGGCCAACAACAGGAAAGGAGACAGGTGGTGAGTGTGTAAGTGGTACAGACTATTAAATAGAGGAGCACAATACACTGCTTACATAGATAATATCCAAACAAAACAAAAATCATGGGCAAGTCACTCCAACATACAACCACCAATTAAATATAAACACAAAAACATCACAATGTCTCAGAGACAGCAGAGCATCATAGTCCACAAAAAGAAGCAAAAGAAACAAGGGACCAGGATACAGATCCAGAACAAATCCCTGAGGAAGAAGCAGCATTGGAACTCCTGGCTAAGGAATTCAAAAGAATTATATTTGGGTACCTTCAACAGATTGAGAGACAGATCAAGGAAAGCACTGACAAAATTGAAGAAAATACAGAAAAAATTCTAGAACAATTTCAAAAGACAATACAAGAACAAAATGACAAAATAAATGAAAAATTAGAAATGATACAATATCTACAGATAGAAATCCAAAAGATTAATACCAAATTTTCAGTAATAGATAACACAATGAATGGGCAAAGTAATAGAATTGAATCAATGGAAGACAGAATTAGTGAGACTGAAGACAAATACCACAACATTTCTTTGTAAAGGGATCAATCAGAAAAAAGATCAAAAGAAAATGAAGGAAGCCTAAGAATCATATGGGATACCATCAAAAGGAATAACCTATGTGTAATCAGAATTCCAAAACTGGAAGAGAACAATAAAACCACAGAGAAAATGTCAAGGATTTGTTGGAAGAGAATTTTTCTGGTATGATGAAAGATAAGAATACATCCATTCAAGAAGTCCAACAAACTGCAAACTGGATAGACCCCCCAAGAGAAAATCACTAAGACATATCATCATCAAACTCACCAAAACCAAAAACAAAGAAAGAATCCTGAAAGCAGCATGGGAAAAACAAAAAATTACCTACAAGTGGCAATCAATGAGACTAAGCTCAGATTTCTCAGCAGGAAAGAAGACAATGGCATGGTATATATAAAACCCTGAAAGAAAAAAATTTCCAACCAAGAATTATGTACCCGGCAAAACTGTCCCTCATATGTGATGGTGAAATTAGGACATTTCCAGATAAGCAGAAATTAACAGAATTTGTTAAAACCAGATCAAACTTACAAGAGATGCTAAACGGTGCCCTTTGGACAGAGAACCAATAACAGCAAATAACAACTGACAATTAACACACATGATGACATATCCCAGAAAGCAGCCCAGTTATGGAAGTATCCAAAGTAAATAAGCCTACAAGATTGTAAACAGGGAACCAGAGGCATTGATTGACAAATGAGGACAACCACAAACCAAAAAGGGGGAAAAATTGTGTAGTTACAGAACTTCTAAATGTTAGGGAAGTCAAGACAACTATCATATAAAACGCACTGTTCTAAACTTGGGAAGAAAATTATAAATCACAGGGTAACCTCAAAGACAAATGATAAACTTTCACACCAAAATTAAAAAAAAAAAAGAGGAAAAGCAAAAATATTTAGCAAATACTACAACAATAGCAAAGAAGAAAGTGATAATATGATTCATAAACAAAATGAGCTCAGCACAGAAAATTATACGGAACAAAGAAATCACCAACACCACAAAAAAACACATAACAAAATACCAGGAGCAAATTCATACTTGTCAATAATTACACTGCCAAATGGGTACAAAGAGAACCTACAGTTTGGGAAAAAGTATTCAGCATCAACATATCTGACAAGAGACATATCTCCAAAATTTATAGAAAACTCCAACATCTCAACAACAAAAAGATTAACAATCCAATTAAAAAATGGGCAGAAGACAAGTATAGACACTTCACCAAAGAGGCTAGTCAGGCGACCAGCAAATACATGAAGAAATGTTCACAATCATTAGCCATCAGAGAGATGCAAATCAAAACAACAATGAGATACCATCTCACCCCAGAACTAATGGCAAAGTTCAGCAAGACTGAAAATAGCAAATGCTGGCAAGGATGTGGAGAGACTGGTACTATCATACACTTCTGAAGGGACTGTAAAATGATACTACCACTGTGGAAAGAGGTATGGCAATTCCTTAAAATGCTAGAATTAGAAATGCCATTTGACTCAGCAATTCCATTACCAGATATATATTCTAAAGAAGTGAGATCCAGGACAAGAACAGATATATGCACACCCATGTTCATCACAGCACTATTTACAATAGCAAAAAGATGGAAACAATCTACATGCCCTTAAGAGAATGGATAATGAAACTATGGTACATACACACAATGGAATACTATGCAACACTAAAGAATAATGTAGAATCTGCAAAACACCACATAACATGGATGAACTTGGAGGACATTATACTGAGTGAAATAAGTCAATCACAGAAGGACAAATATAGTATTAGTTCATTATTGTAATAAGTCAAGGAAAGGTTTATATATGGAAGGAAATTTTCTCTGCTGGTTACCAGGGGTGAGAGGGAAGGGGAGGGAACACTGCAAAAAAAAAAAAAAAAAAATCAACCCATGTCATGTTAGTTTTGTGTATTTCACTGTACATAAATTATATTTCAAAAAAATGTATTTTTTGAAGAAAAGCTTTCGAGCGGCCATCTTAGATGCAGCTAATGGTTTCCTCTTGTCAGAAGTGAAGAAGAGTGAAGAAAATCAAGGACATTTGGAAACATTTAGTCCAAGGATAGGATGGACCTCGAGACCAGAACTAGATGGTGCCTGGCTACCAATGCCAACAACTTGGGAAGGGATCAAAACTGGAGATCCTGGATAGAATGGGAGGAAAAATGTGGAATAAAATTTAATAACACAATAATGGCCAGAATTAGTGATCAGATGAAGTTTGGTAAGACACCCAAGACTACGGCCCTGGAATACCCTTCAGGCCTGGGATAAGACTCACTCCCAGGGGTTGGTTCTCAGCCCAATAATAGAAGGACTTACATACAGAACACCCAACCCAAGGCGATGCACCCACCTACTATACGGAGATACACCCCTTGGAACAATCAGCTGTGGGGCACCAGAAGGGCAGCATTCACACGAAAGAAATGCTGGACAGACAGCAGTGCATAGTTTAAAAGGGAACAGGGAGAGGGGGTCACAGGGAAGGGAGGGGAAGAGAATGGATTATGGTTGGGGATGGTAATCAGGGTGTGAAATCAAATGTACACAAACTGTTGAATGTAAAACAAATTTTGCTCTGTAAATTTGCACCCAAAACACCAAAAAGAAAAAAAGAAAAAAAAAAAACCCTAATGTACAGCCACAGTAATCAAAGTAGAGTGGTATTGGTATAATGATAGAGAGAAAGACCACTGGAAAAGAATTGAAAATTTAGAAATAGAGCCATCAATCTATGGACCACTGATCTTTGACAAAGGACCAAAGCCCATTAAATGAGGGAGAGATAGCCTATTTAACAAACGGTGGTGGCAAAATTGGATATCCACCTGTAAAAAAACGAAACAAGACCTGTATCTCACCCCATACACAAAAATGAACTCAGGTTGTATCAAAGACTTAAATGTAAAACACAAAACTATACAGCTCAACAAAGACAAAATTGGCACAAATCTAGGGGTTCTAATTTATGGCATAAATAGACTATGTAACATAACCCAAAATGCACAGGCAGTAGAAGAGAAAATAGATAACTGGGACTTTTATAAATTAAATTTTTATGTGTATCTAAAGAAATCTCCAAAAAGGTAAAAAGAGAACCTACAGATTGGGAAAAAAATATTTGCCTATGACATATCCGGGGAGCTCTGGTGGTATAGTGCCTAAGGCATTTGACAGCTAACCAGAAGCCTGGTCGTTCAAACACACTAACCATTCCTCGGAAGGAAGACTGGGCAATCTACTTCTGTAGATATACTGCCTTGGAAACCCAAGGAGGGGTCACTATGAGTCAAATTTATTTGATGGCAGTGAGTTTGGTTTGTTTTAGTATGACATATCTGACAAGGGACTCATCTCCAAAATTTATAGAAAACTTCAAAACCTCAACACCAGAAAGACAAACAACCCAATTCAAAAATAGGCAAAGGAAATGAACAGACACTTCACTATGAGGAAATGCTCATGATCATTAGCCATTAGAGAGATACAAATCGAAACAACAAGATACCATCTCACCCCAGCAATAATAGCAATGTTTCACAAGATAGAAAATAACAAATACTGGCAAGGCTGTGGAGAGATTTAAACTCTCATACACTGTTGGTGAGATTGCAAAATGGTACAACCATTGTGGAAAATGATATGGAGTTTAGAAAACTGAAAATAGAAATACCATTTGATTCAGCAATTCCATTACTAGGAATACATTCTAAAGAGGTGAGAGACAGAATACGAACAGACATATGCACACCCATGTTCACTGCAGCACAATTCACTAGAGTTAAGTAATGGAAACAATCTAAATGCCCATGAACAGATGACTGGATAACCAAACTGTGGTACATTCACACAATGAAATGCTATGCAACATTAAAGAACAATGAAAAATACACAAATCATCTCGCAACATAAATGACTTTAGAGAACATTATGTTGAGTGAAAGTCAATCACAGGACAAATATTGTATGAGCTCACTATTGTAAAAATTCAAGGAAGGAAATTCACTTTATTGGTTACCATGGATGGGAGGAAAGGGGAGGAAAAATCTTGGACTATTTGGGGATCACATGTTGATTTGGGTAAGGGAGGAGCATTTTGGAAAGAGTCTGTGACCAGCACAGTAACCTTGGGGAAAGGAAAGACACTGATATTTACATAAAAGATAACAGAGGCAAACACTAATACAGGCACAACACTAAAGTATCACTGGCATCAGACACCAGGCTATGGATTAATGCATAGACAGGTGATAAGAGCAGGTGGGGGTAGGTGAACCAAGGATAGATTTTGCTGAAGATAGTCTTACATATGCACTCATGCTCCAAAATTAGCCACACATATTACAGAAGCAACAGAAGACAGGGTGGGAGGAACTTTGCAGAGACAACCGAACATCTTGTGAGAAAGAATCACCAGGCTTGGGGGCTCGCAACTACAGTCTCGTGGGACATCGTGCTCAATTCGCACATATAGTTCATAAAAATTTTGTCCTACAACCTATTTTGGTGAGTAGTGACTGGGGTCTTAAAAGCTTTCAAGCAGTCATCTAAGATGTAACTATTGGTCTCGCCTCACCTGGAGCAAAGAAGGGTGAAGACAATCAGAGTTATCTGCAAATAATTAGCCCAAAGATAAGATGGATGTCAAGGACCTTAGCCTCCAAACCTGAGACCAAAAGAACTAGATGGCCCCCAGCTACCAATGCCAATTGCTTGGAAAGGGATCAAACCTGGAGATCCTGGATAAAGTGGGAGGAAAAATGTGGAACAAAATTCATGAACACAAAAATGACCAGAAATACTGGTCAGATAGAGACTGGTGGAACCCTTGAGACTATGGCCCCTGATCTAGAAATAGACTCACTTACAGATACTGGCTCTCACCCCAACAGTAGAAAGACTTACATGCAGAACACCTATCCTAGGGTAACACACCCACCTACTCTAGGGAGATGCACTCCTTGGATCAAGCAGCCATGAGACACTAGAAGGGCAGCATTCACATACAGGGAAGGCTGGACAGACAGGAATGCATGGATGAGAGGGGTACAGGGAGGGGGTGATTATGGGGAGGAGAGGGTAGGAGAGTTTCCTACAGTTGGAGATGGTAATCAGGGCCATGAAACCAGATGTGCATGAACTATTGAATGTGAAATAACTTTGCTATGTAAATTTGGACCCACAGCACAATTTTAAAAAAAAGTAAAAAATAAAACAAAATAAATAATAATAATAGTAAGGTTTTGCAAACAAAAAAGGAAACTAAAAGAGATCTACATAAATGGAAAAATAGTACATGCACATGGTTTAGAAAAGTTAACATTGTAACAATGTCAATATTACCAAATGTGATCTATGGATATAACACAATCCTGATCCAAATCCCAACTACATTCCTTAATGAAATAGAAAAACTAATTTCCAACTTCATAAGGAAAGGGAGGAAATGCCAAATAGTAAAACAATGTTAAAGAAGAACAGGTTGACTTCCGGTAAGGTGGTGCAACAGGCAGACAAACTTCAGACCCTCTACAACTGAGAAAGAAACCAATTGAAACAGATTCAGAGGATAATCCTGGAACCCTGTGCTTAAAAGGAAAAATAAAGAAGTAGATTAAATGTTGACCAGTAGAAGAAATTGAATGAAAACATCAAATAAGGAGACAAACACAGCTGTGGACTGTCAACTGGACTGATGGAACAGCCAGTTTGAATATTTGTAATCAGCATTCTGATTGTACTGCAACCTGAAAATCTGCTCTGCTTGCAAAAGATTGCATGGGCAACCACACTGGTGGCTGGTGACCAGAAAGATGTGATATACCCCGAGTACCCCATGCCCTCCCAGTGAAAGGAGATGTGGCCATCTCCCACCCTGGCAAATTCCATCCTGGACCAGATGCCCTGCTGCCAGCTGGTCTTCTGTGTGGGTGGGAGCTGGTTCTGGGACTGGGCACCCTGTTCCAGACACCTTTTAGGTCAGTGAGAGCTATCTCTAGGACCAGGAACCCTGCCTACAGGGTTTGGGCAAGCAGAGGCTCCTTCTGGCACCAAATGCCTTGCTCCTGGTTGTGTTTTGGATGAGCAGGAACATGTCTTGGGACAGGCTACCTGCTTCTGGATATTTTCTGGGTCAGTGTTGCCCCCCATTGACTTCTGGGTGAACAGGAATTAGTTCTGTCCCTGCTCCTAGGCACCTTTTTTGAGAGGCAGAAATATTTACTGGGACCAGGCATCCTACACCCAGACAACTTTTAGGACAGCAGGAACTTTTTCTGGGAGCAGGGGCCCTGTGCCCAGCTGCCTTTTGGGACAGCAAGAGTTTTCCTGTCATCAGACATCCTGTCCTCAAACACTTTGTAGGCCAATAGGAACTTCTGAAACCAGGTGCCTTGCTCTCAGCCACCATTTGGGATGGCAGGATCTTTTCAAGGACAAGATGACCTGCTTCAGTTGCCTTCTGGGTAGGCAAGAAACTAGTTCAGAGACAAGGCACCATGGTCCCAGCCAATATTTCTGGAACCAGATGCCCTGCTACCTGCTGCCTGCATGGCCAGCAGAACACCCCCCAGATACTCTGCCCTCCCCCAGTTTCCTTTCCTTTTTTTTTTTTTTTTTCCCCTCTCTTCCTTCTTTTTAAGCTTTCGTTTCCTTCCCCTCCCTGGTTCTTGGTTATTTTCCCCCCTTTTCCTTGTTCCCTTCCTTTGTCTTTCTTATTTTCTTTTTCTCATCCTTTGTTCTGTTTGCATATTCCTTATTTTTTCTTTGCTGTTCTTTTCCTCTTGCTCTGTTTTCTTTTTTACCTTCCCCAGATTTTGGTTTCTTTATCTTTTTCTCTTTGTCCTTCACATGCTTCCCTCCCCCTTTCTCTTTTCCTTTTCATTTATATATTTTTTCTTTTTGTATTTGCTGTTGCTTGTTTATGCTGTTTATGTGTTTTTATCTATATTTTACTATTTTCTGGTGGTGGTGTTTCTTTGTTATTTTGTCCCATATGGTAGGAAAAAGCAACTATGCCCACAGGAACAAACTACATCCACACTTCCTGCAGACCAACTGGACAAGGGCTACCACTTGCTTCTAAACAAACTGATCAACAATAGACAGCAGCCAATACCAGTCCAACCCACCCTCAGCTGCTCTACACAAACAGCTAACACAGATCTGTGCATACATTCCCATCCTCTATCACAACTATCTGAAGATAGGTGGTGAGTACCTAACTGCTGCCACTCTAGGAAATAGAGTAGCATACCAGCCCTGCTCACTTGGATATTTCAAAACAAAATAGAGCATAAATAAATACCTGAGGGAATCACACCAATATACAATCACCCACTGGATATAAATACAACAACATCACAATGTCTTGGAGACAGCTGACAATCCTAGTTCATACAAATAAGCAAGATAAAGTAGTACAAGCAAGGGATTAGAACACAAGAGCCAGAAAACTTCCCTGAGGAAGAAGTGGCATTGGAATTACCTTTATAAGGAATTGAAAAGAATTATGTTTAGGTATTAGGTATCTTCAACAGATTGAGAAAAGGATCAAGGAAAACACTGACCAAACCAAGTAAACCACTAACAAAATTAAGGGAAACACAGACAAAACTCTAGAAGAATTTAGGAAAACAATATAAGATCAAACTGATAAAATAAATGAAAAATTAGAAACCATACAAAAACAACAAATAAAATTCCAAAAGATTAATACTAAAATTTCAGAAATAGATAACACATAGAAAGGGCAAAGGAGTAGAATTGAATCAATGGAAGGAAGATTTAGTGACATTGAAGACAAATCCCTCAATATTATTTTGTTAGAGGAAAAATTAAAAAAAAAATAAAAAGAAGAAAGCCTAAGCTTTATGTGGGACATCATCAAGAGGAACAACTTATGTGTGAATAGAATTCTGTAACAGGAGGAGACAAATAAAACCACAGAGAAAATTGTCAAAAATTTGCTGGAAGAGAACTTCCCTAATATGATGAAAGACAAGAAGATATGCATTCAAGAAGTTCAACAAACCCCAAATAGGATTGACCCTAAAAGAAATCACCAAGATATATCACAATCAAATGTTCCAAAACGAAAGACAAAGAAAGAATCCTAAAAGCAGCATGGGGAAAAACAAAAAGTTACCTACAAAGGGTGACCAATAAGACTAAGCTCTGATTTCCTGGAAGAAGCCATGCAGGGAAGAAGGCAATGGGATGACATATATATAACCCTGAAAGAGAAAAATGGCCAGCCAAGAATTACATACCCGGCAAAATTTTCCCTCAAATATGATGGCAAAATTAAGGTATTTCTAGATAAACTGAAATTAAAGGAATTTGTACAAACCAGACCTACCTTACAAGATATGTTAAATGGAGTCCTTTGGATAGAGAACCAACAGCAGACAACAACCTATGATTAACACACATGACAATATAACTCAGAAACAAACTCGGATATAGAAATATAAAAACAAATAAATAAATAAACTTAGAAGACAGAAAAAAAGGGAACTAAAGACATCAATTTGTAATCAACTACTAATCAAAAAGAGTGAATAAATAGGGTAGTTACAAAAAATAAATAAAATAAAACCTAAACTCATTGTTATTGAGTCTATTCAACTCATAGGGACTCCTCCTTGGGTTTCTGAGGCAGTATCTCTATGGAAGTAGATTGCCTAATCTTCCTTCCAAGGAATGGCTGGTGGGTTTGAACCACCAACCTTCGGGTTAGCAGTCAAATGGCTTAGGCACTTACAGAACTTCCAAATATTCAGGTGGCCAACAAACACATGAGGAATTACTCATGATCATTAGCCATTAGAGAGATGCAAATCAAAACAATCATGAGATATCATCATCTCAACCCAGCAATAACAGCAAAATTCAACAAGACAGAAAACAATAAATGCCAGTGAGGGTGTGGAGAGCCTGGATCTTTCATATACATTGCTGGTGGGATTGTAAAATGGTATGACCACTATGGAAAATAGTATGGCACTTCCTTAAAAAGTTGAAAATAGAAATACCATTTGATCCAGCAACCCACTGCTAGGTATATATCCTAAAGAAGTGAGAGCCTGGATGAATAGATATATGCACACCCATGTTCATAGCAGCATATTCACAATAGCAAAGAGATGTAAACAGCATAAGTCCCCATGAACGGATGAATGGATAGCCAAACTATAAGACATACAATGGAATACTGTGCAACATTAAAGAATAATTAAGAATCCCTGAAACACCTTATAATGTGAATGAATTTGGAGGATTATGCTGAGGGAAAGCAGGTAATCACAGAAGGGCAAATACAGTATGAGTCCAATATTATAAAATGTCAAGGAAAGATTTATACACAGAAGGAAATTTCTTTGTTGGTTACCAGGGATGGGAGGGGACCGGAGGGAAAATTGCTGACTAGTTAAGAAATATGTATTGATTTGGATGAAGGGAAAGGCAATATACCAAAAGCAGTTGACCAGTGTACATCAGTAAGGAAAAGAAAAACATGGAAAGGCGCACAAGAGATATAGACAACAAAGGTTAATACTATTACATACACAATACTGCATTATCAATAATAACAAATATTAATCTTTGAGTGGGTATATAGGTAGACCGGCAAGTTGATCAGATATGAGTAGGCAAACAGTGAAATACACATCACTATATATTAATTTGGGAGCTCTGGTAGCATAGTGGCTAAGACACTTGCCTGCTAACCAGACGGCTGGCGGTTCAAACCCACCAGCCACTCCTCGGAAGGAAGGTTGGGCAATCCTACTTCCGTAGTGATACTGCCTCGGAAACCCAAGGAGGGGTCGCTATGAGTCAGGGCTGACTCGACGGCACATAACAACAACAACAACAACATATATTAATTTAAGGAGCTCTGGTGGCACAGTGGATAAGGCACTTGACTGCTAACCAGAGGTCAGTGGTTCAAACCCACCAGCTGCTCCACAGAAGGAAGATGGGGTGATCTACTTCTGTAAAGATTTACAGCCTTGGAAACCCAATGGGGGTCACTATGAGTTGGAAATGACTGGATGACAGTGAGTTTGGTTATTTTGGTATATATCAATTTGGCAGATGATATTTCCACATACTTATTTGTATGAGCTATTAAAATGTCCATATACACAATAGAGCTAATGGGGGCAAAGTTAAACTTCTTAACCACAAAAAAACTCCTTGAAGGAGTGAGTTGCTGGACCTGTGGGCTTGGGAATATGGTCATGGGGGGCCATCAAGGTCAATTGGCATAACATAGCACACACAAACATTGTTCTACATCCTACTTTGAGGAGTAATGATTGGGGTCTTAAAAGCTTGTGAGTGGCCCTCTAAGATGCCACTATTTTTCTCTTCACATATGGAGCAAAGAAGTGTGGAGAAAACCAAAGATGCATGGAAACAATTACTCCATGTGACTAATATACTACAGAAACCTCAGCCAACAAGACCCTGAGACCAGAAGAACTAAATGGTCCCTGGCAACCACTGACAATCACTTGAAAAGGGATCAAAATTGGAGATCCCAGAAAGAATGGGAGAAAAATGTGAACCAAAACTCAAAATCATTAAAAAAAAAAAAAAAAAGACCAGGATTGTTGGTCTTGTACAGACTGGTGAAATCCCTGAGACCTGGCCCATAGTTACCCTATGGGCCTGGAAATGAACTCACTCCAATGGCTTAACTTTCAGCCAAACAACAGACAGGCCTACAAGGTGAACAATTACAGCAGGGAGGTGCACTTCTTTAGAACAGTCAACCATAGGAGATCAGAAGTGCAACATTTGCACACGGAGAAAGTTCAAGAGGCAGGAATGCACAGGAAAGAAGGACTCAGGGAAAAGGAACCACAGAGAGGAAAATAGGAAGAGAGTCATTACATTGTAAGAATTGCAATCAATGTCACAAAACAAAACCTGTATGGACTGTGAATAGAAAACGAAATTGCTCTGTAAACTTTTACATATATCCAATAAAATTTAAAAAATAAAAAAAAAAAAAAGCAGGAGGCCTCACATATCCCAATCTCAAAACTTACGATATAGACACAGTAATGAAAACAGTCTGGTACTGTTCAATGAAAGACACATAAATCAATGGAATAAAATTGAGAACCTAGAAGAAAATCCATCTATCTATGGGTAGCTGATCTACACCAAAAATCAAAGTCCATTCAAGAACTGAAGAAACAGACTGTTTAATAAATGGTGCTAGCAAAACTAGTACTTGACTGCTAACCAGAAGGCTGGAAGTTCAAACCCACCAGCCACTCCTCGGAAGGAAGGTTGGGCAATTCTACTTCTGTAGTGATACTGCCTCGGAAACTCAAGGAGGGGTCGCTATGAGTCGCGGCCGACTCGACGGCACATAACAACAACAACAAGCAAAACTAGATATCCATATGCAGAAAAATGAATCTGGATTCATATCTCACACTATGCACAAAAACTGAAGGGTTAATCAAAACACAGCAGGCCATAAGCAATGGACAACTCTCTGCTGAGATTTATAGACCCTTCAAATAATAGAAAGATCAAAGCATACAACAGAGGTTCTAACAGGTCCAATGGACAGCAGACAATGGAGGGTGGATGTGCGTTTCAAAAACTGAGTAACAGTATACCAGAAAGCATGTTACATATCTACTTAATAACATTTATAACCCACATAATAAGCCCAAAACAAAGTGATAGGCTGCCAGGCAATGACTGTATGACAGACCCAAGACCCCTGAGCCAAGAGACCATGTTGTTATTATTTGCCGTGGAGTCAGACTCGACTCACAGCAAGCCCTCCTTGAGTTTCCAAGGCAGTATCACTACGGAAGTAGTTTGCCCAAACTTCCTT
>NW_006922193.1:882704-897413 GCF_000298275.1 Orycteropus afer afer
CGATGATGGGCTCAAGTATAGCAGGGATTGTGGGGCTGGCGCGGGATCGGGCAGTGTTTCGTTCTGCTGTGCATGGGGTCGCTGAGTCGGAAACGACTCGACGGCACTTAACAACAATAACAGAGACATAGTGCTTGCAGCCAATTTCCCATTATTGGCTTTTGTTTTCAGATATGTCACAATAAAAAATTTCTTTTGCTGCAGACAGCTTTGGTGAAAATTTATTTCACTATAACAAAACTAATTCAAAATAAAGACCTAAATGCGAAAGCAGAAACTATAAAGTTCTTAGAAAGTAACATACAGTCAAAACTGTTGTTGTTACGTGCCATCAACTCTTCTCCGACTCTCAGTGACCCTATGTACAACAGAACAAAACACTGCCCAGTCCCGTGCCAGGCTCACAATCCTTGCTATACCTGAGCCCATAATGTCAGCCACTATGTCAAACCATCTCGTTGAGTGTCTTTCTCTTTTCAATTGACCCTCCACTTTACCAAGTATGATATCCTTCTCCAGAGAATGGTCCCTTCTGATAACATGACAAAAGTAGGTGAGATGAAGTCTGGCCATTCTTGCCCCTAAGGTATTCCAGCTATACCTCTTCCAGCACAGATCTGTTAGTCCTTTTGGCAGTCCATGGTACTTTCAGCATTCTTCGCCAGCACCACAACTCAAAAGCATCAACTCTCTTCTTCGATCTTGCTAATTCATTGTCCAGCTTTCACATGCATATAAGGCAATTGAAAATGCCATGGCTTGGGTTAGGTAAACCTTAGTCATCAAGGAAACATACTTACTCTTCAGCACTTTAAGGAGGTCTTTTGCAGCAGATTTGCCCAGGGCAATAAGTCCTCTGATTTCTTGACTGCTGCTTCCATTGGTGGTGATTGTGGAACCAAGTAATATGAAATCCTTGACAACTTCAAACTTTTCTCCATTTATTGTGATGTTGCTTATTGGTCCAGTTTTTAAAATTTTTGTTTTCCTTATATTGAGGTATAATTCATACTCCAGATTGTATTCTTCAGTCTCCATCAGTAAGTGCCTCAAGTCATCCTCACTTTCAGCAAGCGAAGTTGTGTCATCTGAGTATCACAGGTTGTTAATGAGTCTTCCTCCAACCCTGATGCCATGTTCTCCTTCATATAGTCCAGTTTCTTAGATTATTTGCTCAGTATACAGACTGAATAAGTATGGTGAAAGGATACAATCCCAACACACTCCCTTCCTGATTTTAAACCATGCAGTATCCCCTTGTACTGTTTGAATGACAGTGTTAATTCCCATTCTTCTCAATGTTATCCATAATTTGTTATGATTCACAAAATCAAATGCTTTTGCATAGTCAAAAAAAACATAAGCAAACATCTTTCTGGTATTCTTTGCTTTCAGCCAAGATCCATCTGAGCTCATTTGCCAAAAGAGGGCTGCTGTAGCATGTACCTGAGGGAACTGGTCAGTGCTGAGTGGGCAGTTGCCTGGCAGTGGGAGCTAGGCTGCACTGAGAGCACAAACCTGGAGACCAGACCCAGCACAGGGGTTCTATTCTCCCAGTGCTGCTGTAAACACAGCCAAGAGAAAGCTGACAGCTTTGTAAGATACAAACCCATGTTTTACTTTGTAAAGATTCAAAGGCGATCCTGCTGAGAAGCCTGGTCTTCCCTGTTGAAATGTTGTACTCTACTTCATAGTAAATGTATCTATAATATTCTCTTTAGTGAGAAAAGTGCCCAAACCCACTTCTTACATTTTTAATGGCTTTCCTGGGGACTTGCTTATTGTTCTGATGTCTCTAATAGTCTACCATTTCATTTGCTTGTAGGTTGCTGATTTTTGTTTTCTGGCATAACTTTGAGAACATCAGTACTTTGCTTGTGAATCAAAGGCCTACGGATCCCTGATTTAAAAATAAAATCTATTGACTACAAGAATTTAAAGTCCGTTCTGTGGCCTTATAAATAATGTTCATCCTGACTGCTCTCCTTGCTGCACATGTATTTCAGAACCAGTTTGGATCAAGCACATCACCTTCAGAGACAATCTTCTCAAACTCTCTGTGATGAGGAGCACAACTCTGCTCTCAACAACTGCTGACTGTGTTCTGCTGAGGGGATTACTACAATTGCTATGAGGGATCCATCAGTCTGATCATGCTTCCAGGGCATTAATTAAAAAGTGCTAGAGGAGACTGATGAGAGGGCCTGAGAGCCCACATTGGAAAGCTGGAGGGAGAAAAAAAAAAAACAGAGAAGGGCTGTGTGCATGTTTATATTTTGGTATGTCTGCTGTTAATTTCTTTATAACATATGTGATTCTTTAAGAAGTTCCTGGGTAGTGCAAGTGGTTAATACATTAAGCTAAAAACTTAAAGGTGGAAGTTCAAGTCCACCCAGAAAAAACAAAAACTCAAACTCACTGCCGAGTCAATTCCTACTCATAGCAACCCCCACTGGGTTTCCAAAGCTGTGAATCTTTATGGAAGAAGGCTGCTTCATCTTTTTCCACGGAGTGTCTGGTAGGTTCAAACCACCGACCTTCTGGTTAGCAGTTAAATGTCTTAACCACTACACCACCAGAACTCCTTCATAATAATAAAGAGGTAAATTCATCAGGAAGATATGTTGTTGTTGTTGTTGTTGTTTGCTGTCGAGTCGGACCCAACTCATAGTGACCCCTCCTTGGGTTTCCGAGGCAGTATCACTACGGAAGTAGATTGCCCCATCTTCCTTCCAAGGAATGGCTGGTGGATTTGAACCGCCAGCCTTCTGGTTAGCAGTCAAGTGCCATAGCCACTATACTACCAGAGCTCCCAGGAAGATATAACAACCATAAATGTGTATGAGCCAAATTACCCAGCTTCAAAATACATGAAAGAAGAATTGACAGAATTAAAAGGAGAGACAGACAGATACACAGTTATAACTTCTTCAGGATTCTGTCATACATAAGCACCATGCTGGTTTGCACACACAGTGCTCTACATCATCACTTATCTATGTACATTCTGCATTTAACTGCTCACAAATCAAGAGAAAAATCCTTGTCCCCTGTTTTAATCAGAGATCCCAACCAGATCTGGGTAAACTCACCAAATCAGAGGAAATCCTCCACTCTATCCATCCAGGAGGACTGGTTAAAGCATTTGGCTGCTAATAAAAAGGTTGGTGATTTGAATCTGTCAGCCACTCTGTGGGAGAAAGATGGGGCATTCTGCATCCATAAGATTTGCAGTCTTGGAAACCCTATGGAGCAGTTCTACTTTGTCCTATAGGGTTGCTATGAATCAGAATTGACTCGATGGCAGTGGGTTTATTTGTTTGTTTATCCATCCATATTATTCTTATTAAGAAGTAAAAATTGGCAGGTAGGTTAATTGTAATAATTTCGTTTTAAAAGGTTTTATTATTTTAAGCTTTTTCACTTCACCATTGCTGAATAGGTCATACAAGTAAGCTGGCATCTGACTCCAAGCTATCCATTCTCATTCAGAGGTAAACCAGTTGCTGTGGAGTCAACTCTGACTCTTGGCCACCCATGTATGACTTAGCAGAACAGTACTCCATGGAATTTTTAATGGCTTATTTTTCCAAAGTAGATATCCAGGTCCTTCTTCCAAAGCATCTCTGGGTATATATGGTCCTTCAACATTTTCATAGCAGCCAAGTGTATTAACCATTTGCACCACCCAGGAATTCCCGCTTAGAGGTTGTTGTTGTTGTTGTTGCTGTTATGTGCAGTCAGGTCGGACCCGACTCATAGCAACCCCTCCTTGGGTTTCCAAGGCAGTATCACTATGGAAGTAGATTGCCCCATCTTCCTTCCGAGTGCTTAGAGGTAGAGGTGCTCTATTCCTTTAGTGAAGTCACATAACAGCCACACACCCAAACTCCTAATAAGATTAGGTTTGGTTTTGACCCTCTTGTCATACAATAACAATGATTTTGCATGAGTGGAAGGTGGAGGCTCATCTCTATCTCAACTCTTAACATACAGAAATTTTAACACCCAACATCTCTGCATCTGCGGAGGAAATTAAGTAGCCCAACACTTAATTGTTGTTGTTGTTGTTGTTAGGTGCCATTGAGTCGGTTTTGACTCATAGTGACCCTATATACATCAGAATGAAACATCACACAATCTTGCACCATCCTCACAACTGTTGCCATTCTCAAGCCCATCATTGCAGTCACCTTGTCAATCTACCTAGCTGAGGGTCTTCCCCTTTTTCTGCTGACCTCTACTCTATACAACATGATATCTTTCTGCAAGAACTGGTTCCTTCTGACAACATGACCAAAGTGTGAGGAAAAAAAAAAAAAGTGGCCATTCTCACTTCTAAGGAGCATTCTGGCTGTACTTCCTCTAAGACAGATTTGTTCATTCATCTAACAGTACTTGGTACGATCAGTATTCTTCCCCAATACCACAATTCAAATACATCCATTCTTCTCCAGTCTTCCTTATTCATTGTCCAGCTCTCACATGCATATAAGGTTAGTGAAAATACCATGGTTTTGGTCAGGTGCACCTTAGTCTTTAACACTCTTAAATGCTTTAAAGAGTCTTTTGTAGCAGATTTGCCCAATACAATACAGTGTTTGATTTCTTGACTGCAGCTTTCATAGGCATTGTTTGTGGATCCAAGTAATATGAAATCCTTGACAACTTCAGTTGTTTTTCCATTTATCATGACTTTTTCACACTGAATTATAATTCCTAGAGCTCTGGTGGCATAGTGCCTAAGGCAGTTGACTGCTAACCAGAAGGCTGGTGTTCAAACCCACCAGCCACTCCTCAGAAGAAAGACTGGGCAATCTACTTTTGTAGAGATACCGCCTCAAAAACCCAAGGAGGGTCCACTATGAGTCGGAATCAACTCGATGGCAATGAGGTTTTTTTTTTTTTTTTTTTTTTTTGAGTGAGAAGTATCTACTTATTAAAAGACAGAAAAGAATCATTCTGCTAGTTAAGTTATTTAATATCCAGCAAAAATAAACATATAACAAAAGTAAACTAAATCTATCACCAACGAAGTGTACCTATCATGTTAATTAATAGCCATGAGCTTAGACACTATCTTATTTTTAAATGCAAATGAATTTTGACAAGCATCAACAGTTCATGGATCTCTTATTAAACCACAATTTAAAAGATTTAAGCTCAGAATTCATTAAACAAACAAAGAAACAAAAAGGTAGGGACACATGCAGTAATTACAAAATAAAAGTAGAAGAATAAGAAGCATTTGTTTCACAAGTAAGAGATAGAGGGGAGTATGAGAAGAGCAGATTGTCACGTTCATATGTGAGCAACCAGAGGATCACTGTAGCAGAGATAAGAACCAATAAACCAAATCCACTGCTATCAAGTCAATTACAACTCATGGTGATCCTAAAAGAGAGAGTAGAACTGCAGTATAGAGTTTCCAAGACTATAAATCTTTACTGAGCACTCTGCCACATCTTTCTCCTATGGAGTGATTGCTGTATTTGAACCACAGACCTTTAGGTAAGCAGCCAAGTGCTTTAACCACTGTGCCACCAGTGCTCCTTAAAAACCAATACCAAAAAAAAAAAAAAACCAAACTCACAGCTGTCCAGTAGGATCCGACTCATAGTGACCCCTCTGTGAGTTTCCAAGGTGATATCACTATGGAAGTAGATTGCCCAATCTTTCTTCTGAGAATGAACCAATAAGGAATGTTAATTCCATAGTCACAAATCAGACTGAATGTGGTAAAGAATTTCACTACACTTAGCTTAGTGTAGTGCAATTGAGTTATTTTATCAAGAGAAAGGATGTGTATAAATATTTAACTACAAAGTGTTGTAGTTGTGTTCATGATACTGAAAAATATGAGATTATGTATAAATATCCAACAATAAAATAGGTTAAGAAATATGTGACACACAGACAGTTATACAATAATCTATGACACATCTATGTACAATGTCTTGATTTGGAATAATAAAAATAATTTTTAAATGATTAAATTATTATTAGGGAAAAGAGTGAGCTATGAAACAGGAAACAAAATAACATGTATAATACGATCCTTTTTGTGAAAATGTATGCATAACCTTCTACAACAGAGAGCCAGAAAAACTGAGTGAAATAGATACAAATAATTATCCTGGAACTCTGGGCATCCAATGAAAGGATAAACAATTAGACTGAGCTCTGATTGGAAAAGGAGACAGAGCGAGGACAGTGACTGAGGAGAGAGAAGTCGGGGCCAATGAAGTGTGGTCATTTGCAGACACAGAAGGCATCACACAAGGGTGAGGAGAAGCTAACTTCATGGAATCTCATACTGGGGCAGAGACACAGTGTGGACAGATATGGAGAGAATCAAGGTGAGCAGAATATGTGCTGGATCTGGGAGAGGAAAATGCAGGGAAACAGGCAAGATTTTCACTGGTACACAGTGAGGAGGGAACCAATGAAGAGGGAAAAAAAAAAAAAACTCACCACTAGTGAACACTGGTCATTTGGGTTGAGGGTCCACATGAAGGTGAAGACCTGGGCGGTGGCAATTGGAGATTCTGGACTCCAGGAAGCCCCCCACTTGATAGAGCAGGAACTGGATAATCAGCTGAGCACACCCAGAAGGTCCCACAGTAGTGAATTACAATGGGAGAGATGCTTTCTCTGCTCTACCAAATACAACTTCCTGGTAACTACGGGTGTTCTGGTTACCTAGTGCAGCTCTGACAAGAATATACCACAAATGGAATGGCCTTAACAACAGGAATGTATTCTCTTGCAGTTTGGAGACTTTAAGTCCAAGTTCAAAGTGCCAGGCTCTAGGGGCGAGGTGAAAGCCCCTCGACCTTGGGATGCAGCTCTGCCTCATGCTCCTAGCCCACAGAAGCTAGAGGCTTTTCTTCACTCAGACAGCTGCTGGCTGCTGAGACTGCCAAGCCAAAGGTTGACAAGTAAAAAGGCACAGTCCTAACATTACCAAATCACATGGCAGGCATTAATTCAAGTCCATTGTAAGTCCCAAGGTCAGCAGAGCATGGCATGCTGCTGAACAATGACATGGCTACACGCAGTGTTCAAGGTGCCATAAGCTAGAGACCATTCCCAAGGCTTCTCTTTATATACAGGAAGCAGACCACATCCAAAAGGCAGCTACTCAGCTGCTTGTGGTAGATCCCACCATGGAGTTGATTGGCAATCTCATTAAGGGGAATAACTACCACCAGCTGCCCAGCCACTCAACCAGGCCCAGCCAAGTTGACACACAAACATAACTACCACAAAGGGTGAGCTGTATTCCCATGCACTCCACCCACCAACTAGGGACATGCCCGTAGATGTCCCCCAACTATCCGGTCCCTTGGCTGCCTGCTCAGCAGCCCAGCCACCCATCACCATACACCCCAAGCAGACAGAGCCAGTGCCAGTGGCTCTGCATCCCTGCACCTGTGCAATTGACAGGTTTGCTCCCACTGAACTCAAAATGCACAACACTGAAGCCTCTTCCATTTGAGGCACTCACATGTGCCAGGCTCCTGCCACTTTTGTGGGCACACACTCCCAGGGATCACACCACGGCCACCTACTGAAACCACTGCCAGCTAACCATAGCTTCACCAGGCCTTTCATTTTTTTTTTTTCCTTTCTTCTCTCTTTTCTTTTTTTACTTTTTCTTCCTTTGTATTCATTTATTTCTCTCTTTTTTCTTCTGCTTTTATTTTTACCAATCTTTCCTCTTATCTATACCTCCTTACTTACTTATTTTTTTTTTAATCTTTCCCCATCCAATGAGAGACAGTCATTAATTTCCCAATAGTCAGACATACCTACCACCTACCACCTCACCCAAAAGGCAAGTACCACCACCCACTCCTTCACTACTAGATCAACATAAGAGTAGATAACACCTGCTCCTCCCACTCACAGCTCCTCTTCATGATAGAGAACTGCAAGTTATTCCACCCACTGGGGAAATGTAGGGAGTACCGTAGTGCCACCAAACTACCAACCAAAGAAACTGCCTGACCCACCCACACAGATACATCAAAACAAAGCAAAATATAAAATCAGGGTGAAAGAAACTAACACATAATTGACAAATAAAAACATCAACTACAAAATGTCTGAGACAACAGACAACTTCAATTCAAACAAAGAACTGGAACAAGATAGCCTAAGCGAGTGACCAAAATAAAGAACTACTAAACCTCCCTGAAGAATCACCTGATAAGGAATTCAAATATAAAAATACAGATATAGATACAGACATAGACATAGACATAGATATTGTTGTTGTTGTTAAGTACCACCTACTCAGCTCCAATTCATAATGGCCCTAAGAACAATAAAACAAAACAATGTCCAGTCATATGTCATCTTCACAATACTTGCTATACCCCAGCCTGTTTTGGTTACCTACTACTGCTCTAACAGAAATACCACAAACGGGATAACCTTAACAAACAGGAGTTTATTCTCTTACAGTTTGGAGGCTAGAAGTCCAAGTTCCAAATGCCAGGCTCTAGAGGCTGTGTGAAAGCCCCTTGACTTTGGGCTTCAGCTCTGTCTCTTGCTCCTGGCCCACTGAAGCTAGAGGCATCACTTCACTCAGGCAGCCAATGGCTGCTGAGGCTAACAAGCCCAAGGTCAACAAATAAAATGGCACAGTTCTGATGTTACCAAACCAAACATTGGGCTACTAATTCAAGTCCATTATAAGTCCCAAGGTCAGCAGAGCATGGTACACTGCTGAACAACAGCACAGCTACATGCAGAGTCTAAGTGTGCCTTAAGCTAGAGATTGTTCCCCAAGGCTTCTCCTTATATATATAGAAAGCAGACCATATCCCTAGGGCAGCTACTCAGCCGCTCACAGTAGATTCCACCATGGAGTTGATTACCAGTCTCATCATGGGGAATACTACATCCAGCTGTCCAGCCACTCAACCAGGCCAAGCCAAGTTAACACACAAACTTAACTACCACACAGCCCATCGTTGCAGCCACTGTGTTAATCCATCTTGTTGAGGGTCTTCCTCTTTTTCAATGACCCTACACTTTACCAAGCATGATATCCTTCCCCATGGAATAATCCCTTCTCACAACATGACCAAAGTAAGGGAAACAAAGTCTGGTCATTCTCACTTCAAAGGAGCATTCTGCCTGCACTTCTTTCAGAATAGATTTGTTTGTTCTTCTGGCAGTCCATGGTACTTTGCTAACACCACAACTCAAAAGCATTAATTCTTCTTTGATCTTCCTTATTCATTGTCCAGCTCTCACATGCATAAGAGATGATTGAAAATACCATGGGCTTGGGTTAGATGCACCTTAGTCTTCAAAGAGACTTCTTTGCTCTTTAGATCTTGAAAGAGGTCTCTTGCAGCAGAATTTTCCAGTGCAATATATTGTCTGATGTGCTGATTGATGTTGATCGTGGAAACAAGCAATTTGAAATCTTTGACAACTTCAATCTATTCTCCATTTATTGTCATGCTGCTTATTGGCCCAGTTGTGAGCATTTTCATTTTCTTTATGCTGAGATGCAACCCATACTGCACACTGTAGTCTTTAATCTTCATCAGTAAGTGCTTCAAGTCATCCTCACTTTCAGCAAGCAAAGTTGTGTCATCTGCATATTGCAGGCTGTTAATCAGTCTTCCTCCAATCCTGATGCCACGCTCTTCTTCATATAGTCCAACTTCTCGGATTGAATAAATATGGTAAAAGGATACAACCCTGACACATTCCCTTCCTAATTTTACACCATGCAGTATCCCCTTGTTCTATTCAAGTGACAGCCTCGAGTTCTATGTACAGGTTCCTCATGAGCATAATTAACTGTTCAGGAATTTCCATACTTCTCAATTTTATCCATAATTTTTGTTATGATCCACTAAATTGAATGCTCTTGCACAGTCAATAAAACACAAGTAAACACCTTTCTGGTATTTTCTGCTTTCAGCCAAGATCCATCTGACATCAGCAATGATATCTCTTATTCCATGCCCTCTTCTGAATCCAGCTTGCATTTCTGGAAATTCTCTGTCAATATACTGCTGCAACCATTTTTAATTATTTTCAGCAAGATGTCACTTGCATGTGGCATTAATGACATTGTTAAATAATCTCCACATTCTGTTGGATCATCTTTCTTTGGAATGCATACAAATATGGATCTCTTCTAGTCAGTTGGCCAGGTAGCTGTCTTCCAAATTTCTTGGCATAGCCAAGTAAGTGCCTCCAGTGCAGCATCTATTTGTTGAAACATCTCAGTGGGTATTCCATCAATTCCTGGAGCCTTGTTCTTTGCCAGTTCCTTCAGTGAAGCTTTGACTTCTTTCTTCAATATCATTGGTTCTTGATCATATGCCACCTCCTGAAATGGATGAACATCAACCAATTCTTTTTGATACAGTGAATCTGTGTATTCTTTCCATCTTCTTTTGATGTTTCCTGCATCATTCAATATTTTGCCCATAGAATCTTCCAATATTTCCACTCGAGGCTTAATTTTTTTTCTTCAGTCCTTTCAGCTTAAGAAATGACAGCCATGTTCTTCCCTTATGGTTTTCTAACTCCAGGTCTTTGCATATTTCATTATAATAATTGACTTTGTCTTCTCGAGCTGCTCTTTGAAATCTTCTGTTCAGCTCTTTTATCTTGTCAGTTCTTCCATTTGCTTTAGCTACTGTCTGTTCAAGGACAAGTTTCAGAGTCTCTTCCAACATCCATTTTGGTCTTTTCTTCCTTTCCTGTATTTTTAATGATCTTTTTCTTTCTTCTTGGATGATGTTCTTGATGTCATCCCACAATTCATCTGGTTTTCAGTCATTGGTGTTCAATGAATCAAATCTATTCTTTAGATGGTCTCTAAATTCAGGAGGAATATAATCAAGGTCATATTTTGCCTCTCATAGATTTGTTTAATTGTCTTCAACTTCAATTTGAACTTGCATATGAGAGGTTGATGGTCTGTTTCACAATCAGCTCCTGGTCTTGTTTTGGCTGAAGATATTGAGCTTTTCCATCTTCTCTTTCCACAGATGTAGTTGATCTGATTCTTGTGTACTCCATCTGTCAAAGTCCATGTGTGTAGCCACCATGTATGTTTCTGAAAAAGTATTTGCAATGCATAAGTCATGGGTATTGCAAAATCCTATCATGTGATCTCCAGCATCATTTCTATCAATCACCAAAGCCATATTTCCAACTACTGCTGATTCTTCTCTGTTTTCAACTTTTCCATTCCAATCATAAGTGATAATCAACACATCCTGATTGCATGTTTCATCAATTTCAAACTTCAGAAGTTTGAAAAAATCTTCAATTTCTTCATCTTTGGCTTTGGTGGTTGGCGTGTAAATTTGAATACTAGTAGTATTAATTAGTCTTCCTTGTAGGTATATGGACATCATCCTATCACTGACAGCATTGTACTTCAGGATACATCTTGAAACTTTCTTTGTGGTGCTGAATGCCACATCATTCCTCTTCAATTTGTCATTGCCAGTATAGTAGATCATATGGTTGTCTAATTCAAAATGGCCAAAATCAGTCCATTTCAGTTTACTAATGCCTAGAATATCAATCTTTATGCATTCCATTTCCTTTTTGACACCTTCCAATTTTCCTAGATTCATATTTCATACATTCCATGTTCCAATTATGAATGGATGTTTGCAGCTCTTTCTTCTCATTTTGAGTCATGCCATATCTGCAAATGGAGGTCCCAAAAGCTTTACCTCATTGATGTCATTAAGGTCAGCTCTACTCTGAGGAGGTACCTCTTCCCTAGTCATATTTTGAGTGCCTTCTGTCCTGAGGGGCTCATATTCTGGCACTATATGGATAATGTTTTTAGGGCTATTCATAAAGTTTTCCAGTAATATATCAGATGGTGTTTCACTGCCATTCATAAGGTTTTCACCAGAAAACCTTTGAGAAGTGGATGGTCCCCTCCTTCTTCTGAGTCTCTTTTAGTATGGAAGAACTGCTGAAACCTGTCCACCGTGGGCATTCCTGCTGGTATTTGAAATACCGGTGGCATAGCCACCAGCCTCACAGCAACATGCAAACCATCACAGTACAACAAACTAACAGACGAGTGGTGGAATATTATGCAACACTAAAGAATTATGTAGAATCTACAAAACACTAAATAACATGAATGAACTTGGAGGACCTTATGCTGAGTGAGATAAGTCAATCACAGAAGGACAGATATTGTATTAGTTCATTATTATAAAAAATCAAGGAAAGGCTTATATGTGGAAGGAAACTTTCTTTGTTGGTTACCAGAGGTGGGAGGGTAGAGAAGGGAACACCACTATAGAGGTAGAGACAAGTACTGATTTTAACAAAGAGAAGGACAATGTACCAAATGCGAGTGATCAACGCAGCGGCATTGAGGAAGAGGAAGACATAGAGAGGTGCATGGGAGGTACAGACAACAAAGATGAACTCTTTTGCATATATAATACTGTGTTGTCAGTGATGGCAAGCATTGATCTATGAGTGAATAGATTGGTGGACAGACTGTATGATCAAGAATGTCTAGGCAGGAGTGGAGTGTGCCCATTACCATGTATAGGGTTGGCAAATGAGTTTCTACATGCATGTTGTATGTGCTGTAAAAATGTCTTGGTGTACAGTAGAGCTGACAAAGAGCAAGTTTGTGGTGGCTTCTTGTCTATAGCCAGCTACCCTGAGAGAGCAAATAGTTGGACCTATGGGCTTGGGACCATGGTCACAAGGGACATCAAGCTCAGTTGGCATAATGTACTATATAAAACATTGTTCTACATCTTACTTTAGTGAGTAGTGACTGGGGCCTTCAAAACTTGCAAGAGGCCATCTAGATGCACCGATGGGTCTCTCCTCATCCAGAGTAAAGAAGAATGAAGAAAACTAAAAATGCATGGAAACAATTAGTCCAAGAGACTAGTAAACCACGTGATCCTCAGCCTTTATGACCATAAGAAGACCAGAAGAACTAGATTATGTCTGGCTACCACTGTCAACCACTTGGAAAGGGATCAGCTCAGGAGATGCTGGATAGGGTAGGAGAACAATGTGGAAAACCTCAAAATCATTAAGAAAAAAAAAGACCAAGTTTACTGGTCTCATAGAGCCTGGTGAGACCCCTGAGACTATGGCCTCTAGTACTCTTCAGGTCTGGAATTGAACTCACTCCCTTGGCTCCAGCCAAAGAATAGACAGGCATGTGGGGTGAAGTTTTAGATCAGGTAGATACGTTCCTTGGAACAATCAATCACAGGAGAAAGGAAGGTCAGTATTTGCACCGGGAGATAGCTCAGGGGTAGGGGCAGGAATGCACAGGAAAGAAGGACACAGGGCAGAGGTAACTACAGGGAGGAAGAGGGAAGAGAGCTGTTGTATTGCGGATAATTGCAATCAATGCCATGAGACAAAATGTGTATGAATTGCTGTATAGAAAATGAATTTGCTCTGTAAATTTTCAACCAAATCACAATAAAAATTAAAATAAATAATGGGACTGAATGGAGCCAGAGAGTGAGGTCAGAACTGGAGAGGAAGAGCTGACCAAGGAGGGTGCACCCTCTGACCTATTACCAGTGTGTCCACTGGCCAAGCCCCACCTGACAGCAGCCAGCTGAGAGTCAGGCGACAGCCTCTGAGCTCAGATGGCAGAGAATAGCAAAGAATGGGTTGGGAGGGTGAGAGTAGCAGAAGTGATAACCAGCTCTGGGTGAATCATCCTTTAGAGAACTCAACCAAAGAGACATTCCTAAAAAACATCATGAGATCCTCAGGTGACCCAGCGAGTAGAAGGAGAATAAGACCCAAAGAGAATTTGTGTAATACAGTATGTATTTTATCAAATTTTCATATTCAGTGTCCAGAGATAAGTGCAGAGTCGAGTCTTAGGAAAGCAAGGAAGAAAAGCCAACGAATATCAAGGAAAAGAAGATACCTATTAAAGGCATTACTAACATTGTGATGATACTCTAGTTTATAGCAACTGAAGGTATAAACAGTGTTCCACAAGATGATAAGCCTCATCCTTCTCCCTCTGTTTTTAAGTCCTTTCTTCATTGTTGCCAAACTCCAGCCCAATGAAGTTGGCTTGAATATTAACTCTAGTGTAATCAAATACAAAAGAAAAAATCAGCCCAAAGGAATTTCTGCCATCTCCCATTTTATACATTTTTATCATTGAAATCTCCTATGGTTCAGACCCCTAAGAACCCAGCTAACTGCTAGTGTTGCTCACTTTATAAGCTCTTAAAATGCGCATGCCTAATAACACACTCACTTTTCCTTCCCTGAACCCTCCCCACAGGCCTAACTGCTTGTCCATCAGGATGAGTTCATGAGGTTGATGGCAGCACCATCCATCAGGACCCAAAATTGGCAACCTCAACTCCCCTTTCTTCCTCCTCTGCTGTTAAGCTCCCTGGGCCCCTTTGGTGTCCCAGGACCATTTCTTGGCCCTTCCTTGCTTGTTTTTCCTCTTTATCACTCCCATCACCCTCCTTAGCCTCTGATGTGCTATCCCCCCACCCCCCCAAAAAAAAAAAAAAAAAAAAAAAGAAAAACTGGCTGCAAAAAAGGATGTAGTATTTCTTCTTTCTCTCCTTTTTGTTAATCCTAAAGAAGGCCAGATAATAAATACTTTTTTGTATTAAAGATGTTGTTGCCAATAACTACATGGAACCTGACAGGAAATTAAAAAAA
>NW_006922193.1:897513-909618 GCF_000298275.1 Orycteropus afer afer
AGGATGTGGTTTTTCCACTTTCTCTCCTTTCTGTTAATCCTAAAGAAGGCCAGATAATAAATACTTTTTTGTATTAAAGATGTTGTTGCCAATAACTACATGGAACCTGACAGGAAATTAAAAAAAGAAAATCAACAAATAAAAGGAAGTTACAAACATCCCACAACTACAAAATTCTTATAGTCACTGTTCTTAGCCTAAAGTTCTTGTTCACTTTTGAATTGCCAAGTGGAGGCCAGGGCTCTTGTCATGTTTAGTTCTGAGAACAAGGTTCTCCAACTCTGCCTTTTCTCCTGGGCTCAGTCTACTAGAAGATCAGGTCTGATCAGAATGATCATCTGGTCATTTTCTGACCAAATCTTTAGGAATCTGATTCGTGGCCAATTTAGCCACTTTGTGAGTTAAATACACTTTTTTTTCTACTTTTGCCACCAAAGAATATCTTACAACCAGGAAAAAAAGCTAAGCATTGTTTTTGACTGAGAAAACACTGTAAGGAATCTTCCCCCAACAAGGTGACCTAGACACAGTTTTTAAATTTTTGCCACTAAATAGAGTGACCAAACCAAAAACCAAACTCACTGCCGTCAAGTCTGATCTGACTCATAGAGACCTCTCCTTGGGTTTCCAAGGCAGTATCACTACAGAAGTAGATTGCCTGATCTTCCTTCCTAGGAATGGCTGGTGGGTTTGAACTGCCAGGCTTCTGGTTAGCAGTCAAATGCCTTAGTCACTGTGCCACCAGAGCTCCCTAATAAAGTGAAGCAACCATGAAAAAAAAGTGCAAAACATATTATTGTGACTGATAAAGTCCTATAGGAATGTTGTTGTTGTTGTTGTTGTTAAGTGCCGTAGAGTCAGACTCCACTCATAGTGACCCCTCCTTGGGCTTCCGAGGCAGTATCACTATGGAAGTAGATTGCCCAACCTTCCTTCTGAGAAGTGGCTGGTGGGTTTCAACTGCCAGCCTTCTGGTTAGCAGTCAAGTGCCTTAGGCACTTCACTACTAGAGCTTCTATCCTTCAGAAGTACTTGAATTAAACTCATTTTACTTCTTTCCAGACCCTTCCTGGACTCCAAAAGTTAGCAGCAGGGACTGTAAGCTATGTGCACACAGAGACCCTCCAGTGGTGTGACTCTCATCCTGGTGGTCACAGCCTATCACCACATTGGCACCCTTGTCTTGTGGGACAGAGGTGAGCAATTCTATCTCAGCGCCTTCAAATCAAGGGCCCCCTGCAGATCCAACCAGCACAGCCCTCCATCACACTGCTATCATATCTTTCCTGGTCTTCCTGATCCTAATCTCAAGCATACAATTCTCCTCCCTATGGCTAATTGTCTTCCAAAGCGAACATCATGAGCATGCCAGCCTTGTGCTTAAAAGACTTACCACTGCTGATCGCAGCAGGCTCAAAGGGGGTCCAGAGACTCAGGGGTATATACAATGTTTCCCTTTGTTTTTGTTGTCTGCTGTAGAGTTAGCCTCTGATTCATGGCCATCCACAACTGGATTGAACCATTGTGCTCCATAGGGTTTTCACTGGCTGATTTTGGAAGCAGATAACCAGGCCTTTCTTCCTAGTCCCTTAGTCTAGAAGTTCCATTGAAACCTATTCAGCTTCATAGCAACATGCAAGCCTCCATTGACAGATGGGTGGTAGCTACCCTTGAGATGCATTGGCTTGGAATCAAACCCAGGTACCCAGCATGGAAGGTGAGAATTCTACCACTGAACCACCACTGCCTCAATGTTTCCCTATGGTGCAGGGAAAAAACAGAACTTCTGAATATGCTTTGCATCTTGAAAGGAAATCCAATTTTATTTATCATACATACTGACTGTCTATGTACATCATTGCCAAAGCAAGAAGTATCCCAGAAGAATGGGCTTGCACCACTGTAAGGGAGACCACAGCCAGTTATGTGGGCTTTCTGTTTCAGGGTATAGCTAAAGCATCACAATGCATAAATACCTTGTTGAGTAGCTTATATCTGCTGCCATCCATTCAATTCTAATTCATAGTGACCCTATAGGACAAAGTAGAACTGCCCAATATGGGTTCCTAGGCTATAAATTTTTATGGAAACTGGCTGTCACATCTTTCTCCCACAGAATGAATGATGGGTTAAAACCACTGACCTTTGATTAGCAGCTTTAACCACTGTACCACCAAGGCTCCTAAATGGGTGTATTAACTTAAGTAATATTATCTTTATACTTCCTTATAAAGATATGGGGATCCTTATTCATTGCATGGCAAAGTACTAAAAAAACAAAAAAAACTGTTGAACTTAAATAGGACCACATTATATCTATTAGGGTACAACCTAAGTTGCTGTAACAAGGAGATGCAAAGATAAAGTGACTTAGATAAGCATTTAATTCTCTCTAGTGAAACAGTCCAGAGGTGAGTGAGCTGTGTTTTACAAGGTCATTTAGGGACCAAAGTTTGTTTCATCCTATTGCTCTGCTACCCTAGGTAGCTATGTGTTCTTGTCTGCATGGTTTTAAGCTGATTACCCTCATCCAAATTGCCTGCTGTGAGAAGGGAGATAGAAGGTATATTAATTTCCTAGTACTGCTATGACAAAAATACCACAGTGAGTATCTTTAAAACACAGAAATTTTTTTTTCTGTCAGTTCTAGAGGCTAAAGTCCAAATCAGGGTCTCAACTGTGTCAATTCCTTCCTTGTTGGTAGACCTGGGCATTTTTTGGTTCCTTGGTTGGTAGACGATCCTCATTTGGCATCTGTTGTCCCCCTGTGTGTGTGTCTCTGTGTCTATTATGGTCTTTTTATAACTCAGAAGTGATTACATGCAGAGCCCACCTTACTCAGTATGATCTAATTAACGTGATAAAGAAAACTCTATTTCCAAACAGGATTACATCCACAGATATAGGAATCAAGTCAAGCACATACTTTAGGGGGAGACAATTCAATCCATAACAGTTACAGTCCAGAAAAAAAGTAGCTTTGTCTTTAGAGTAACATCACAGAAACTACACGCATTGTATCTGTTCATATCCCATTGGTCCAAATTTGGTTATATGGCCACACCTGATTACAAGGGAGACTGAGAAATGTAGTCTCTAGGTAGTTATGTGTTCAGCTAAAACTCAGGGGGTTCTATTACTAAGTTTCTATTTTTTATTTATCTTTTAATGTACACAAGACATTATCACAGCTAGAGAGAGAGAGAAAGAGTTAGGTGCTGTTGAGTTAATCCTGACTCATAGTGATACCATGCAACAGAGTAGAACTACCCCACAGAGTTTTCTAGGCATAATCTTCACAGAAGTATACCCCCAGGTCTTTCTACCTCGGAGTCATTTTGTAGGTTCAAACTTCCAACCTTTCATTTAGCAGCCAAGCTCTTAACCAATGGGCCACAAGGGCTCATATATGTGTGTGTGTATAAACCAAAAAACTAAACCAGTACCATTGAGTCAATTGTGACACACAGCAACTCCCATTGGGTTTCCAAGGCTGTAAATCTTTACAGAAGTAGACTGCCTCACCTTCCTCCTAATGGAGTGGCTAATGGGTACCAGCTTTCTGGTTAGCAGTCAAATGTCTTACGTGCTGCACCCCCAGAGCTCCTGTTAGGTAGTTAGGTAGTTAGTAAGAGCAGGTGTAATGGAAATAGCCACAGGAAGAGCAGGTGTAGAGGAAAGCATTCTAATCAAGGGTCCTAACCAATTGTAGCCTTAAACAATTGCAGTGAGAGAAGCTAACCATGGGCCAAGCCACCAGTGATAAGGGGAATTCCAAGCCACTATCCATGCACACTAGAGAAAAAGTATGCCTTCTGTTAACCTTAAGATTCATTACAGTATCATTATAATGAATTAGCATTGTGATTTTGACCTTCTCCTAGTAGGCAAACCAAGTGTATTATGGGGAAAAGTATGCACAGTAACTCAAAGATTTATCTAGTCCCTAAGTGTCAATCAAGCTGAACTTCCTACTCCAAAAGGAGGATCAAGTGGAAAGCTTAGAACAGTACCAGGAAGCAAAATAGAATAAAAGGCAAGATGTTAAACCTCCCAGGACTCCCTACTGCTTGTAGTGGATGCCTGTTCTTGTCTGTGAGAGCATATCAATAAACTTTGCTTTGTTTACTATTTAACTTTCATTTTCTGCATGAATTATTTTGTGGAGGAAAGCAAGGACTGAGGATTAAAATCCCCAGAGCTAACACTCCTTGTTAAGTATATATATATATATATATATATATATATACACACACACACACAAATCATATTAAGCCAATTATTGTTGTTGTTGTTATGTGCCGTTGAGTCGGCCCCAACTCATAGCGACCCCTCCTTGGGTTTCCGAGGCAGTATCACTACAGAAGTAGGATTGCCCAACCTTCCTTCCGAGGAGTGGCTGGTGGGTTTGAACCGCCAGCCGTCTGGTTAGCAGGCAAGTGTCTTAGCCACTATGCTACCAGAGCTCCCAAGCCAATTATAGAAATTGATTAAAGTTCTCTTAATAGACAATTTGCACATCAGGGTAACATTTCAACTGGGGTGTCAAAACTCTTCCAAAATGAGAAAAACCTCCAAAGACCCTTATATCCCACCCTATCAACATTGCTATGGAAAACAGGCCAGAACAATGTTTTTATATTAACAGTTTATCCAAAAATACAGCCTTCAGTCATACTCTAGAGTTTCTATTTCCCAAAACTGACTAAATTCTTCCAGAGAGAACAAAGTCTAAGGAAAAATTATTTTAGTTATAAGCAAGACTATTGTTTGACTTAAAAGTGACTTTAAGAGGACAAGCACAAATATTTACCAAATACTAACACAATAACAATGAAGGAAGTGATACCACAATTCATAAACAAAATGAGCTCAGCACAGAAAATTATATGGAACAAAGAAATCAGCAACACCATGAGAAAATATATAACAAAATGACAGCAACAAATTCATACTTCTTGATAACCACACTGAATGTAAATGGACTAAATGCACCACACAGGAGACAGAGAATTGAAGACTTCATAAGAAAACATAGCCTATCAAAATGATGTCTACAAGAGACACACCTTAGAAACAAAGACAAGAATAGACTAAAAATCAAAGGTTGGAAAAAGATATATCAAGCAAATGGCAATCAAAAAAGAGCAGTGGTGGCAATATTAATTTCTGATAAAACTGACTTTAAGACAAAAATGACCATAAGAGACAAAGAAGGACATTATATAATGATTAAAGGATCAATTGAACAAGAGGACATAACCATAACAAATATCTATGCACCTAATGAAAGAGCCCCAAAATACATAAATCAGATTATAACAGAATTAAAAAGACAAATAGATGACTACACAGTAAGAGTAGGAGACTAAAATACACAGCTTTCAATGAAAGATAGAACAACTGAAAAGAAACTCAAAAAAAACGCAGAAGAACTAAACAACACAATCCACCAACTTGACATTATAGACATCTACAGAGCACTTCACCCAGCAACAACACAATATACATTCTTTTCCAGTATGCATGGAACACTCTCCAGGATAGACCACATGTTCGAACACAAAACTTGAACTGTGGACTTTTGGCTGTTCAGAGGGTGCAGTCATTTTGATTGTATACAAGCAGTGACCATTTTGGATATTAAAGTGACAGAGGGCACAGCCATTTTGAATGTTTGCAAGAGGTGACAATTTTGGATATTTAAAGTGACACCATTCTCATTCAGATTCCAGGGACCTAAGAATAGGCTCCACTTGCCAAGGATGGCAGGGATATATGGGAGGCTGACAACAGGAAAGGAGACAGGTGGTGAGTGTGTAAGTGCTGCCAACTAGTGAATAGAGGAGCACAGTATCAGGCTTACTTAGATAGCATCCAACCAAATAAAGGAAACAAAAAGCTTGGGGAAATCATTCCAACATACACTCACCAATTAAATATAAACACAAAAACATCACAATGCTTAGGAAACAACAGAGCACCACATTCCACACAAAAGAAGCAAGATAAAACAGGACAAACAAGGGACCAGGGTACAGACCCAGAACACGTCCCTGAGAAAAAAGCAGCATTAGAATTTCCTGATAAGGAATTCAAATGAATTCAAAAGTGCTCTGTAGATGTCTATAACATCAATTTGGTGGATTGTGTTGTTTAGTTCTTCTGTGTCCTTTTTGAGTTTCTTTTCAGTCGTTCTATCTTTCATTGAAAGTTGTATATTTTAGTACATTCAATGAATTGAGACACAGATCAAGGAGAACACTGACAAAATTGAGGAAAACACTGACAAAACCCTAGAACAATTTCAAAAGACAATACAAGAACAAAGTGAAAAATTAGAAATGATACAAAATCTACATACAGAAATCCAGTAGAGTAATACTAAAATTTCAGAAACAAATAACACATTGAATGGGCAAAGGAATAGAATTGAATCAGTGGAAGACAGAATTAGTAAGATTGAAGACAAATACCACAATACTTCTTTGGAAAGGGATCAATCGGAAAAAAAGATTAAAAAAAAAGTGAAGAAAGCCTAAGAATCATGTGGGATACCATCAAAAGGAATAACCTATGTGTAATCAGAATTACAGAGCAGGAAAAGACCAATAAAAACACAGAGAAAATGTCAAAGATTTGATGGAAGAGAATTTCCCTGATATGATGAAAGATGAGAATATATCCATTCAAGAAGTCCAACAAGCCCCAAACTGGATAGACCCCAAAAGAAAATCACTAAGACATATCATCATCAAACTCACCAAAAACAAAAACAAAGAAAGAATCCTGAAAGCAGCACAGGAGAAACAAAAAGTTACCTACAAGGGGCAACCAATGAGAGTGAGCTCAGATTTCTCAGCAGAAACTATGCAGTTGAGAAGACAGTAGGATGGTATATATAAAATCCTGAAAGAAAAAAAAAATTCCAACCAAGAATTATATACCTCAAATATGATGGTGAAATTAGGACATTTCCAGATAAGCAGAAATTAAGGGAATTTGTTAAAACCAGATCATCCTTATAAGAGATGCTAAACTGATTCCTTTGGACAGAGAACCAACAAGAGCAAACAACTGACCATTAACACACATGATGACATGACTCAGAAATCAATCCAGTTACAGAAGTATCCAAATTAATAAGCCTACAAGATTATAAACAGGGAACCAGAGACATCAATTGACAAATGAGGACAACTACAAACCAAAAAGAGGGGAAAAATTGCATAGTTACAGAATGTCTAATTTGTGGGGAAGTCCAGACAGCTGCAAGATAGAACAGATTGTTCTAAACTTGGGAAGAAAATTATAAAACAGGATAGCCTCAAAGAAAATTGATTAATCTTCACATCAAAATAAAAAATAGGACCAGCACAAATATTTACCAAATACTGAAACGATAGCAACAAAGGAAGTGATAACATGATTCATAAAAAAAAAAGAAAAAGAAAAGAAAAATGAGCTCAGCACAGGAAATTATATGAAACAAAGACATCAGCAACACCATGAAAAGCACATAAAATGACAGCAATAAATTCATACTTGTCGATAATTACACTTCTGCAAAACATGACATAACATGGATGAACTTGGAGGACATTATGATGAATGAAATAAGTCAATCACAGAAGGACAAATATAGTATTAGTTCATTATTGCAAAAAGTCAAAGAAAAGCTTATATACTGAAGGAAACTTTCTTTATGATTACCAGGGATGGGAGGGGAGGGAACATAGGAAAAAAAAAATGTATTGACCCATCTCATTTTAGTTTTGTGTATTTCACTTTACATAAATTATATTTCAATAAAAGGTATTAAAAAAAAAAAATTACTGCCTCAGAAACCCAAAGGAGGTTGCTATGAGTCAGAATTGACCCAATGGCAATGACTTTGGTTTAATCAAGCATAACCCAAAATGCACAAACAGCAGAAGATAAACTAGATGATTGGGACCTTCTAAAAATTAAATTTTTATGTACTTCAAAAGACTTCATCAAAAGAGGGAACATGGCATCAAACCTATAACCCAAACATTTGTTTCCTTGAGCAACATAATCACCGAATATCTACATAAAGCAGATGGAAATAATGATACTTGAGACATGAGCAACTAAAGAGAAGCTAAAGTATTAGATTTAGTGAAGATGGGGGGAAAGACCAGATTAAACAACTGGGAAAAATAAATGAACCTCTCTAGCTGGCAGAGACAGACAGAGAAGGAGAGGACTCATCAGAAATACAAGAGAGGTCAGCAGAGGGAAGCAAGAAAAAAAATCACAGAAACCACACAGGCATTGGGGACTCAGAATACGCATGCCAGGAGTTTTTGAAGGTGACCTTGGGAGCTGAGTGAATGGATAATCTTGCTGGGAGGCAGAGCAGGACCACCCCTTGGCTTGGGCTGCCTCAGAGTCCAGAGAGAAGTCGGGGAAGTGGAGAAGCTCCCTCCAACTGGGCGGAAGCCCAGTGTGAGTTCACAGCAACGGGCTGGGGTTTTCCACAGCCCCTTTTTAGCACAGAGTGGGCTGTGGTACTAGGTTTGTGTGGCTTCTCAATCCAAGGGGAAAGTGGTGGCTCTCTGCCCATTGGGGTCTCTCTCAATTTTGAACCATGGGTCTTTGATTGACATTAGGACATTATCATGAGTAGACAGCTCAGGAAGACACAAACTGCACTGCCTCTCCCAACACAGCTTTCTAGATATCTTGCTCAAATGTGGAAAATGGGGACTCAGTACTGGTGCCTCTTTTTTTTTTTTTTCTTTTTTCTTTTTTCCCTCCTCTCCCCTGCATCATCCAATAGAAGAAACACATTAAACTGCCACCATGAAGCAGGAATTATTACACTGAACACCTCACCCAAGGGGTAACAATAGCTCCTGTGCCACAGAAACAATGATATACTGTGGGCAACACCTGTTCATCCCAACTCCAAATCCCCTTCACAACTAACAGAGACCTGCAACCACATCCACACCAGTGATTCCACCAACACAGAAAAAGCTGAAGAGTAACCCAGTACCCAGGGAGCAGAGACCCCTCTGGCTCCAGATGCCACTGAATTGGGAGCAGAGAGAGAAGCTCGCCACAAGTGGGTGGACTCTGGGACAATGTTGAAGTGTGGTAAGGGCAGCTATTCCAGGACAGCTTTGTGGGAGCAGACTTTTGCAGCTGTCTGAATCTGGAAGAAAGTAGAAGCCCCTAGCCATCAGGGTCTTTGCCAAACTTGAGCTGCGAGCCTGTGAGTAACAGTATAATGTCATCATTAGCAGCCTACTCAAAGCCCTGGAAATGGGTACTGGTGCTTTGGAGCTTTTTTTTTTTTCTCTTTTCTTCCTCCTTTTCCTACCTCTCCCCTGCCTCATCCAATAGAAAAACTACAGTAAGCCACCACTACACATGCCAGTCGAATCCTAAATCCCCTTCATGATGAACAGAGACCTGCATGCACATTCCATACAGTGATTCCATCATCACAAAGAGAACTGCAGAGCAACCCAGCACACCTGAATTAATAAACCAAAAAATAAAATAAAATACACCAATTCCACCTTTCCAAAATATTAAATCATAAAATTAAGACAAAACAAATCAATACATAACTAACAATTACAGACAACTTCAAAATGTCTAGGAAACAACAGGCAATCTCAAATCAAACAAACAAACAAACAAAAAAAAACAGGATAAGATAATAGAAATGAAATCCCAAACAATTGTATCATTAAACATGGAGGAAGAGGAAGAAATAGAATTATCTGAGAAGGAATTTAGATGGTATGTTTATAGAACTCTACAAGAGCTTACAGAAACCCCAAACAGACCAAAGAGAACACAGACAATACACTTGAAGAACTCAGGAAAGCCATTCAAGAACAAAATAACAAGATTAATATACAATCAGAACTCATATAAAAACAGCCATTAGAAATCCAGAAGATGAATACCAAAATTCCAGAATTACACAACACAGTGAAATCACAAAAGAATAGGCTAGAAATGGCTGAAGAACACATTACCCAACTAGAAGATAAATTACCCAACTAGAAGATAAATCTCTTGACACCAACCTGTATGAAGAAAAATCAAAACAAATATTTAAGATAAATGAAGAGAACCTAAGAGTTATTTGGGATGGCACAAAAAGAATCTACATACATCTCATTGGAATTCCAGAACAAGAAGAGGGGAAAAAAAAAAAAAAAACAGAAAATTGTGGAAGCCTTACTAACAGAAAATTTCCCCCATATCATGAAGAAAGAAAAGATAATTTTCTAAGAAGCTCAAAGAACTCTGTACAGGGTAGATACCAAGAGAAAAACACCAAGGCATATCATAATCAAACTCTCTAAAACCAAAGACAAAGAAAGAATCTGATGAGTTGCCTGGGACAAAAGAAATATCACTTATAGTAATCAAACAGTTAAGCTGGGTTCTGATTACTCAGCAGAAACCATGCAGGCAAGAAGGCAATGGGCAGCATATATAAAACACTGAAGGAAAAGAACTTCCAACAAAGAATCCTATATCCAGCCAAACTCTCCATCAAATATGAAGGTGAAATCAAGATATTCTCAGACAAACAGAAATTAAGGGATTTTGTGAAAACCAGACCAACCCTATAGGAAATGCTTAAGGAAGTCCTTCCAACAGAGAACCCACAACAGAGAACAGCACAATCAGGACACATGACATCAACACTAAAACCAAATCAGAAATAGATGTTCAAAATAAGACCATAAAATATTGTAAACTGAAAAACAAGGAAGTCAATCTGCACATGACAATAGCAATTAACCAAATAGAGGGAATAAAAGTTCTAGGTACAAAACTTCCAAATGGAGAGGAAAACAGGACAATATCCTCATAGAGCAGACTGTTCCAAAAATATAAAGATAAGAATTCACTCCAAGGTAACCACATAGAAAATTAACAATCCCCCTAAGAAACTCCCAGAAAGAAGGTAAACAAATGGGTTTAGTAAGGACAAAACCAACAATAAAGAAGAAAAGAGAGGAAACACTTGACAACAAAATGAACTCAACACAAAAAAATGTATGGACCAAAGAAACTCCAACAACATGACAAAAAAACACAATAGAATGACAGTAATCAATTCATACCTATCACTAATTACACTCAATGTGAATTGACTAAATGCATCAATCAAGAGAAAGAGAGTGGCAGACTGGATAAGAAGACCTACAAGAGATCCACCTTAGACACAAAGATAAAAACAAATTAAGAACTAAGAGGTGGGAAAAAATTATACCAAGCCAACGATAACCAAAAAAGAGCAGGAGTGGTAATATTAATTTCTGATAAAATAGACTTTATTTTGGTGAAAAACAACATCAGAGACAAAGAAGGTCACTATATGGTGCCAAAAGGGTCAATTGACTAAGAAGACATTATGATAATAAATATCTGCACACCCAGTGAAAGGGCTTGAAAATACAAGAAGCTAATATTAATTGAACTGAAAGGGAAAACAGGCAATGCTACATGAGTAGTAGGAGACTTTAACACACCACTTTCAAGGAGGGACAGAACAACTAGAAAAAAACTAAACAAAGAACAGAAGAACTCAACAACACAATCAACCAACTTGACCTCATAGACATATACAGAGCACTTCACTCAATAAAAGCACAATTCACATTCTTCCCCAGTGCACATGCATCATTCTCCAGAATAGATCATATATTAAGACATAAAACAAGCCTCAGTAAATTCAAAAACACTGATATACTGTAAAGCATCTTCTCAGATCACAATGGAAGATTAAGGAAAAAGCATCAAACATGTGGAAGTTGACTAATACACTCCTCAAAAATTACTGGGTAATAGAAGAAATAAAGAGTGAAATAAAAAAATTCCTGGAAACAAACAAGAATGAAAATACATCTTACCAAAACCTATGAGACACAGCAAAAGTAGTACTCAGAGGTCAATTTATAGCAATAAATGCACACATCAAAAAACAAGAAAGAAATAAAATGAAACTCTAACTCAACAACTCTAACAATTATGAAAAGAGCAAAAACGGAAACCTACAGCATCCAGAACTAAGGAAATAATAAATATCACAGCAGAAATAAA
>NW_006922193.1:909938-912517 GCF_000298275.1 Orycteropus afer afer
AAAAAAAAAAAAAAAAACTTCCCACAAAAAAAATGTCCTGGCCCTGATGGCTTCACTGGAAAATTTTACCAAACATTCAGGGAAGAGTTGATACATATACTACTCAACCTATTCTAGGACATAGAAAAAGAAGGAATACTCCCAAATTCATTTTATGAAGCAAGCATAACACTAATACAACAACCAGGGGAAGGCACCTCTAAAAAGAAAAACTATAAACCAATATCCTTCATGAATATAGACACAAATACCTTCAACAAAACCTTAGCTAACAGAATCCAGCAACATATCAAACAAATAATACCTCATGACCAAGTGGGATTCATACCAGGTATGCAGGGATGCTTCAACATCAGAAAAACAATCAATGTAATCCACCACATAAACAAAGTAAAATAAAAGAACCATATGATCATATCAATTGATGTAGAAAAGGCATTTGATAAAATACAACACCCATTCCTGTTCAGAACTCTCAACAAAATGGGGATAGAAAAGAAATTCCTCAAAATGATAAAGGGCATATATGCAAAGCCAACAAGCTACCATTACTGTTAATGGAGAAAGACTCAAAGTATTCCTCTTACCAACGGGAACCAGACAGGGATGCCATCTATCACCACTGTTATTTAACATTGTATTGGAAGTCCTAGCAAGGGCAATAAGGCAAGAAAGAGAAATAAAAGGCATACAAATTGGCAAAGAGGAACTAAAGCTATCCCTGTTTCCAATGGCATGATCTTATACATAGAAAACCCAAGAGACTCAGCAAAAAAAAAACTACTGGAACTAACAGAGAGGTTCAGCAAAGTGGCAGGACACAGGTCAACATACAAAAATCAGTTGGATTACTCTACATCAACAAAGAGACCCCTGAAAAAGCAATAAGGAAAACAATACCACTTATAATAGCTACTAAAAAGGTAAAATGTTGTTGTTGTTGTTGTGTGCCATCAAGTCGGACTCAACTCATAGCGACCCCTCCTTGGGTTTCCAAGGCAGTATCACTATGGAAGTAGATTGCCCCATCTTCCTTCTGAGGAGTGGCTAGTGTGTTTGAACCACTAGCCTTCTGGTTAGCATTCAAGTGCCTTTAGCCACTATGCTACCAGAGCTCCCAAAAAGGTAAAATATATAGGAATAAATCTTACCTGAGACAAAAAAGACCTATACAAAGAAAATTATAAAACACTACTACAGGAGACTACAAGGGTTCTACAAAAATGGAAGAACCTGATTTGTTCATGGATAGGTAGACTGAATATTATGAAAATGTCAACACTACCTAAAGTAATCTACACATATAATGCAATCCCGATCCAGATACCAACAAAATTTTTTAAGGACATGGAAAAACCAATTACTAACTTCATATGGAAAGGAAAGAGACCTCAGACAAGCAGAACACTACTGAAGAAGAACAAAGTGAGAGGTCTCACATTCCTGGATCTCAAAACGTACTATACAGCCCCAGTAGTTAAAACAGTGTGGTATTGGTACAGTGATAGACAGACAGACCAATGGAACAGAATTGAAAACCCAGAAATAGATGCATCTATGGACAGCTGATCTTTGACAAAGGTCCAAAATCCATTAAATGTGGAAGAGACAGCCTCTCTAACAACTGGTGCTGGCAAAACTGGATCTCCACTTGCAGAAAAATGAAACAAGACCCATACCATAACTCATGCACAAAAACAAACTTAAGTTGGACCAAAGACTTAAATGTAAAACCCAAAACTATAAAACTCATCAAAGATAAAATAGGGGCAAATCTAGGAGCGCTAATTTATGGCATAAATAGACTAACAAACATAACCCAGAATGACAGGATGTTGAAGAGAAGCTAGATGACTGGGACTTTTTAAACATTAAATTCTTATGCACATAGAAAGACTTCATCAAAAGGGTAAAAAGAGAACCTACAGATTGGGAGAAAATATTTGCCTATGACAAGGGAATTATCTCCAAACTCTATAGAAAATTTCAACATCTCAACACCAAAAAGACAAACAATCCAATTCAAAAATGGGCAACAGACATGAACAGATACTTCACTAAAGACGATATGCTGGCAGCCAACAAACACATGAGGGATTGCTCATGATCTTTAGTCATTAGAGAAATGCAAATCAAAGCAATGAGCTACCATCTCACCCCAGCAATAATAGCAAAGTTCAACAATAACAAATGCTGGCAAGGTTACAGAGAGATTTGAACTCTTATACACTGTGGTGGGATTATAAAATGGTACAACCATTGTGGTGAATGGTATGTTGTTGTTGTTGTTGTTAAGTGCCATTGAGCCGTCTCTGACTTGTAGCGACCCCATGCACAGCAGAAAGAAACACCACCCAGTCCTGAGCCAGCTCTACAATTCTTGCTACACTTGAGACCATTGTCGCTGCCACTGTGTCAATCCACCTCGTTGAGGGCCTTCCCCTCTGTTCTGGTTACCTAGTGCTGCTCTGACAAGAAATGTACCACAAATGGGATGGCCTTAACAAACAGGAGTTTATTCTTACAATTTGGAGGGTTTAAGTCCAAGTTCAAAGTGCCAGGCTCTAGGGGCTGGGTGA
>NW_006922193.1:913142-916271 GCF_000298275.1 Orycteropus afer afer
CAAGGAGCATTCTGGCTGCACTTCCTCCAGGACAGACCTGTTAGTTCTTTTAGCAGTCCATGGTACTATCAGCATTCTTTGCCAACATTACAGCTCAAAAGCATCAACTCTTCTTCAGTCCTCCTTATTCATTGTCTAGCTCTCACATGCATATGAGGTGATTGAAAATATCATGGCTTGTGTCAGGTGCACCTTAGTCCTCAAGGAGACATCTTTGCTCCTTAGTACTTGAAAGAGGTCCTTTGCAGCTGATTTGCCCAGTGCTATACGTCATCTGATGTCCTAACTGCTGTTTCCACTGGCATCAATTGTAGAACCAAGCAATGTGAAGTCTTGACAATTTCAAACTTTTCTCCATTTATCATAATACTGCTTATGGGTCCAGTTATGAGGATTTTTGTTTTCTTTATATTGAGATGTAATCCATACTGCAGACTGTATCCCTCAATCTTCATCAGTAAGTACTTCAAGTCATCCTCACTTTTAGCAAGCAAAATTGTGTCGTCAGCATATCACAGGTTGTTAATGATTCTTCCTCAAATCCTGATGCCACATTCTTCTTCAATAGTCCAGCTTCTCAGATTATTTGCTCAGCATACAGATTGAATAAGTATGGTGAAAGGATACAACCTGATGTAGTCTCTTCTTGATTTTAAACCATGCAGTGTTCCCTTTTTCTGATTGAATGACAGCCTGCTGGTCTATGTACAGCTTCCTCATGAGTACAATTAAGTGTTCTGGAATTCCCATTCTTCTCAATGTTATCCACAATTTGTTACAATCCACACAATCAAATGCTTTTGCATAGTCAATAACACAAACAGTATGGCATTTCCTTAAAAAGCTGAAAATAGAAATACCATTTGACCCAGCAATTCCATTACTAGGAATATATCTTAAAGAGGTAAGAGACAGGACATGAACAGACATGCATATCTATGTTCGTTGCAGTACAATTTACTATAGCAAAGAAATGGAAACATAGTAAATGCCCATCAACCGATGAATGGATAACCAAAATATGGTACATTCACACAATGGAATACTATGCTACATTAAAGAACAATGAAGGACACGTGAATCATCTCACAATGTGGATGAGCCTGGAGGACATTATGCTGAGTGAAATAAGTCAATCTCAGGACAAATATTGTATAAACCTATTACTGTAAAAAGACAAGGAAGGGTTTGCTTAAGGAAGGGAACTCTCTTTGTAGGTTACCGGGGGTATGGTGGGAAGGGGAGGGAATAACTTCAGGCTAGTTGAGGGCCAAACACTGAGGTGGATAAGGGGATAGATGGTGTGGAAAGAATCTGTGACCACCATGATAACAATGGTGAAAGGGAGGACACTGAATTGTGTACATAAGATATAGACAACAGATTCTAATACCAGTATATCCACAATACTCCATTACCACAAAACACCAAACACCAGGCTACAGATAAACACATAAACATCTGAGAAGGTCAGATGGGGATCAGTGAACAGGATTATACTCTAGATCAAGGATAGATTCACCTGAAGCTAATCTTGCACAGATACCAGTACAAAATACCCACAATCCTTAAAGAAACAACAGAAGACAGACATAGAGCAATGCCTCACAGACAGCCAGACACTGTGGGAGAGATCCACCAAATCTGCTGACTCAGGATCATAGTATTGGGGGATACCAGACTCAATTGGCACAGCAAAATACATAAAAATCTTGTTCCACAACCTACATTGGAGAGTAGTGACTGGGATCTTAAAAGGTTTTGACCAGCCATTTAAGATGCAGCTAATGGTCTCCTATCATCGGAAGCAAAGAGTGCAAAAAACCAAGGGCATTTGGAAGCAATCAGCCCTAGGACAGGATGGTTCTCAAGACCAGAAGAACTAGATGGTGCCCAGCTACCAATGCCAACCATTCAGGAAAGGATTAAAACTGCAGATCCTGGATAGAGTGGGAGGAAATATGGAACAAAATCCAAAAGCACAATAATAACCAGAATTACTAGTTGGATGGAGTCTGGTGGGACCCCCAATACTATAGCCCCGGGAAAAACTTCTGGCCTGGAATAAAACTCAATTCCAGGGGCTGGCTCTCAGCCCAACAGTAATGTACACACAGACCACTCAACGCAGGATGACACACCCACATATTCTGTGGAGATGCATCCCTTGGAGCAACTGGCCATAGAGCTGTTGTTGTCATTGTTGTTATGTGCCATTGAGTCAGACCTGACTCATAGCGACCCCTCCTTGGGTTTCCAAGGCAGTATCACTACGGAAGTAGATTGCCCCATCTTCCTTCCAAGGAGTGGCTGGTGGGTTTGAACCATCAGCCTTCTGGCTAGCAGTCAAGTGCCTTAGCCACTATGTTACCAGAGCTTCCAGCCATGGAGCACAAGAGGAGAAACATTCACAAAGAGGAAATGCAGGACATACAGGAGTACATAACTGTAAGGGGTGAAGGTGGGTTACTGGGAAGGGAGGATAGGAGAGTGGGTTAGGGTTGGGAATGGTAATTGGGGAGTGAAACTAAATGAGCACAAAACACTGAATGTAAAACAAACTCTGCTCTGTAAATGTGCACCTAAAGCACAATAATATAAATGAATAAATAAAAATTAAAAGAAAGAAAGAGAGAAAAGGACTATACAATACAAATAAAAGCCCAGGTGAAAGAATTATCTATCACAGAAGAAGAACAAGCAGTAGAACTATCTGAGAAGGAATTCAGAAGGTATATATATAGGACTCTCCAAGAGCTCAAGGAAACCACAAACAGAATCAAGGAGAAGACAGACAGTACCCTGGGAGAATTCTGGAAAACCAATCAAGAACAAAATAACAAGATAAATGCACAATTAGAACACATACAAATACAGCAATTAGAAATACAGAAGATGAACACTAAAATTACACAGTTAGACAACACAGTGGAAGGACAAAAGAGTAGAACTGGCTGAAGAACATATTTCCCAACTGGAAGACAAATCCCTTGTCACTAGACTGTATGAAGAAAAATCAGAACAAATATTTAAGAGAAATGATGAGAACCTAAGAGTTATATGTCATGGCATATGATCTAGAACCAATGGTAATGAAGGAAGAAGTCAAAGCTGCAATGAAAGAACTGG
>NW_006922193.1:917827-969282 GCF_000298275.1 Orycteropus afer afer
AAAAAAAAAAACTGAGAAAATTGTGGAAAACATGTTAACAGAAAATTTCCCCCATATCATGAAGGAAGAAAAGATATCTATCCAAGAAACTCAACAAACCTGATACAGGATAGATCCCAAGAGACATATCAAAATCAAACTTTCCAATACCAAGAAAAAGAATCTTGGGAGAAGCTCAGGAAAAAACAAAATGTCACCTACAATGGGCAACCAATCAAGACTAAGTTCTGATTACTCAGCAGAAACCGTGCAGGCAAGAAGGCAATGGGAAGGCATTGAAGTAAAAGAACTTCCAACCAAGAATTACATATCCAGCCAAATTGTCCCTTGCATATGAGGTTGAAATCAAGACATTCTCAGAAAAAAATAGAAGTTAAAGGAATCTGTGACAACCAGACCATCCCTACAAGAAATGCTAAAGGGAGCCCTTCCAATAGAGAACCCAAAACAGAGAAAAACAAAATAAAATCAGGACACTTGACATCACCTGAGAAATCAAACCAGAAATAAATGCTCAAATTAAGCTCATAAAACAATATACACCATGAAAAAAGGGAGTCAATCTCGAAATAACAATAGCAACAAAGCAAACAGAGGGAATAAAAGTTTTAATTGTAAAACTTCCACATGCAGAGGAAGACAGGACAGTGTCTCTATAAACTTGACTGTTCCAAACTTGAGGAGATAAGAATTTACTTCAGGGTAACCACAAAGAAAAGTAACAATCCTCCTAAGCAGACTCAGAAAGAAGAAAAACAATGGGCACAGAATCAACAATAATGAAGAAAAGAGAAGAGACATCTAATAACAAAATGAGCTCACCACAGAAAAAATATTTGGATCAAGGAAATCAGCAACAACACAACAAAATACAATGGAATGACAGCAATAAATACATACCTATCACTAATTACACTCAATGTGAATGGACTAAATGCACCAGTCAAGAGAAAGAGAGTGGCAGACTAGATAAGAAAAGAAGACTCACGGATATGCTGCTTACAAGAGACCCACCTTAGACACAAAGATGAAAAGCAAATTTAAAATTAAAGGTGGAAAAATATATACCAAGCTAATGGCAACCAAAAAAAGCAGGAGTGGCAATATTAATTTCTGATAAAATAGACTTCAAGGTGAAAAACAGCATAAGCGTTGTTATGTGCCGTCGAGTTGGACCTGACTCATGGCGACCCTCCTTGGGTTTCCGAGGCAGTATCACTACGAAAGTAGATTGCCCCATCTTCCTCCAAGAAGGACATTATATGATGCTAAAATTATCAATTGACCAAGAGACATCACCATAATTAATATCTATGCACCCAATGAAAGTGCTCCAAAATATGTAAAGCAAATATTAACTGAACTGAAAGGAAAAATAGACAAGTCTATAATAGTAGTAGGAGGCATTAACACACTAATTTCAAAGAGGGACTGAACAACTAGAAAAAAAATCAACAAAGATACAGAAGAACTCAACAACACAATCAAGCAACTTGACCTCATAGACATATACAGAGCACTCCACCCAACAAAAGCACAATTCACATTCTTCTCCGGTGCACATGGATCATTCTTCAGAATAGACCATAAGTTGGGACACAAAATAAGCCTCAATAAATTAAAAAACACTGAAATACTACAAAGCATCTTCTCTGACCACAATGCTATAAAATTAGAAAGCCATAATAAGAAGATCAAGGAAACAATATCAAATATATGGAAACTGAATAACACACTGCTTTAAGACTACTGGATAGCAGAAGAAATAAAGTGTGAAATTAAAAAAATTCCTAGAAACAAATGAGTATGAAGATACAACTTACCAAAACAAATGGGACACAGCAAAAGCAGTACTCAGGATTTAATTTATAGCAATAAATGCACACATCAAAAAAGAAGAAAGAAACAAAATCAACACTGTAACTCAACAACTCCAACAATTAGAAAAAGAGCAACAAAAGAAACCTAAGTATCCAGAAGTAAGGAAATAATAAAGATCAGAGCAGAAATAAATGAAACAGAAAATAAAAAATAAATGAAATAATAGAGAAAATCAACAAAACAAGAAACCAATTTTTCAAAAAGATTAACAAAATTGACAAACCACTGGCAACTTCAACAAAGGAAAAGAAAGAGAAGATGCACATAACATGAATAATAAACAAAAGAGGGTGACATCACAACAGAACCAACTGAAATAAAATGATACTGACAGAATATTATGAACTGTACTTCAACAGATTTGAGAACCTAGAAGAGATAGACAAGTTTCTAGAAACACAAAACCTATCTAAACTATCCCAGTCAGAGATAGAATACTTGAATAGACCCAAAACAAAAGAAGAAATTTAGCAGATCATAAAAAAAAATTTCCCACAAAAAAAAATAAATTTAAAAAAAATGTCCTGGTCGAGAGGGCATCACTGGAGAATTTTACCAAATATCCAGGGAAAAGTTGTCACCTATACTACTCAACCTATTCCAGAGCAGAGAAAAAGAAGGAATACTCCCAAATTCATTTTATTAAACAAGCATAACACTGATACCACAACCAGGGGAAGGCACCTCTAAAAAGAAAAACTATAGACCAATATCCCTCATGAATATAGACACAAATATCTTCAACAAAATCTTAGTCAACAGAATCCAGCAACATATCAAACAAATAATACCTCATGACCAAGTGGGATTCATACCAGGTATGCAGGGGTGCTTCAACATCAGAAAAACAATCAATGCAATCCACTATATAAACAAAACAAAACAAAAGAACTATATGATCATATGACGCAGAAAAGGTATTCAATAAAATCCAACACCTATTCCTGTTCAGAACTTTCAGCAAATAGGTATAGAAGAGAAGACCCTCACATAATAAAGGGCATCTAGACAAAACCAACAGCCAACATTATTGTTAACAGAGAAAAACTCAAAGCATTCCCTTTGCAAACAGGAACCAGACAGGGATGCCCTCTATCAGCAGTTCTATTTACCATTTTATTGGAAGCCCTAGCCAGGGCAATAAGACAAGAAAGAGAAATACACAACAAACACAATGCACTGCCATCAAATCAGATCCGACTCATAGTGACCCCTCCTTGGGTTTCTGAGGCAGTATCACTACAGAAGTAGATTGCCCAACCTTCCTTCTAAGGAGTGGCTGGTGGATTTGAACTGCCAACCTTCTGGTTAGCAGTCAAATGCCTTAGGCACTATGCCATCAGAGCTTCTAGAAAGAGAAATAAAAGGCATCAAAATTGGCAAAGAGGAAGTACACTATCTCTATTTGCAGATGACATAATCTTATACATAGAAAACCCAAGAGAAGTAGCAAAAATAATAGAAAGGTTCATCAAAGTGGCAGGATACAAGGTCAACATACAAAAATCAGTTGGATTCCTCCACGTCAACAAAGAGGCCTCTGAAAAGGAAAACACCATTTACAATAGCTACCAAAAAGATAAAAATATTTAGAAATAAATCTTACCAGAGACACAAAATATCTACACAAAACACACACACACACACACACACACACAAATAAATAAATAAATAAAATACTACTACAAGAAACTACAAGGGATCTACATAAATGAAAGAACTTGCCTTGTTCATGGATAGGTAGACTGAACACTATGGAAATGTCAATATTACCCAAAGCAATCTACACACTCAATGCAATCCCAATCCAGATACCATCAACGTTTTTAAGATACGGAAAAACCTATGAATAATTTCATATGGAAAGGAAAGAGACCTCAGATAAGCAAAACACTGCTGAAGAAAAACACAGTAGAAGGTCTCACATTCTCAGACCTCAAAACCTACTATACAGCCACAGTAGCGAAAACAATGTGGTGTTGGTACAATGATAAACAGATAGACCAATGGAACAAAATCAAAAACCCAGAAATAGACCCATCCACCTATGGACAGCTCATCTTTGATAAAGGACCAAAACCCACTAAATTGGGGAGAGATAGCCTCTTTAACAAATGGGGCTGGCAAAATTGGATATTCACTTTCAGAAAAATGAAACAAGACCCATACCTCACCCCATACACAAAACAAACTCAAGTTGGATCAAAGACTTAAATGTAAAACCCAAAAGTATAATGCTCATGAAATATAAAATAGGGGAGAAACTAGAGGCCCTAATGTATGGCATAAATAGACTACCAAGTATAACCCAAAATGCATAGGCAGTGGAGTAGAAGCTAGATGACTGGACCTTTTAAAATTTAATGCTTATGCACATCAAAAGACTTCTCCAAAAGGGTAGAAAGAGAACTTACAGATTGGGAAAAAATATTTGGCTACAACATATCTGACAAAGGACTTATCTCCAAAATTTATAGAAAACTTCAACACCTCAATACCAAAAGACAAACAATCCAATTCAAAAATGGGCAAGGGACATGAACAGACACTTCACAAATGATATACTGGCAGCCAACAAACACATGAGGGAATGTTCACTATCATTAGCCATTTGAGAGATACAAATCAAAACAACAATGAGATACCATCTCACCCCAGCAAGAATAGCAAAGTTCAACAAGATAGAAAATAACAAATGCTGGCAAAGTTGCAGAGAGATTGGAACTTTCATACACTGCTGGTGGAACTGAAAAATGGTACAACCATTGTGGAAAATGGTACGGCATTTCCTTAAAAAAACTGAAAATAGAAATACTATTTGATCCAGCAATTCCATTACTAGGAATATATCCTAAAGAGGTGAGAGACAGGACACAAACAGACATATGCACACTCATGTTCATCGCAGCTCAATTCACTGTAGCAAAGAGATGGAAACAATCTAAATGCCCATCAACAGAAGACTGGATAACCACACTATGGTACATTCACACAATGGAACACTATGCTACATTAAAGAATAATGAAGAATACACAAATCATCTTACAACATGGATGAATTTAGAGGACATTATGCTGTGATTGACTTGGGTTTCCAAGGCAGTATCACTACAGTAGATTGCCCCATCTTCCTTCCAAAGAGTAGCTGGTGGGTTTGAACTGTCAGCCTTCTGGCTAACAGTCCAGTGCCTTAGGCACTACACTACCAGAGCTTCCTAAGTATAGTGAAGAAAATTGAAGCCATCTGGAAACAATTAGTTCAAGGATATGATGGATCCCAAGACCAGAAGAACTAGATGGTGCCCGGCTACCAACTGCTCAGAAAGGTATCAAACCTGGAGATTCTGGATAGAGTGGGAGGAAAAATGTGGAACAAAATCCAAAAACAAAACTGATCAGAATTACTGGTCAGGTAGAGTCTTGTGAAACCCCCAAGACTATGGCCCCAGGTTATTCTTTGGGCCTAGAACTGGACTCACTCCCATGGATTGGCTCTCAGTCCAACAGTAGAAAGACCTACATGCAGAACATTTACTCAAGGCAATGCACCCACCTACTCTAGGGAAATACATCCCTTAGAGCAGTCAGCCATGGGGCACCAGAGGGACAGAATTCACATAGAGGAAAAGCTGGACAGACAGAAGTGCATAGTTAAGAACGGCACAGGGAGGGGGTAGTCACAAGGATGGGAGGCAAAGAGAGTTTGTTATGGTTAGGGATGGTACTCAGGGTGTGAAATCAAATGTACATGAACCGTTGAATGGAAAATAAATATTGCTCTGTAAATTTGTACCCAACGCACAATACAATGTTAAAAATAATAATAAAAAGATTTCACCAAAAGAGTAAAAAGAGAACCTACAGATTGGAAAAAAAACATATTCAGCAACAACATACCTGAATTGGGACTTATCTCTAACATTTCTAGAAAACCCCAACACCTTAACAATAAAAAGAGAAACAATCCAATTAAAAAATGGGCAGAAAACATGAATAGACACTTCACCAAAGAAGATATTCAGGTGGTCAACAAACACATGAAGAAATGTTCATGATCATTACCCATTAGAGAGACACAAGTCAAAACAAGGAGATACTATCTTACCCCAGCACTAATAGAAAAATTCAACAACACAGAAAATAAGAAATGCTGGCAAAGATGTGGAGAGATTGGGACTCATACTCTGCAGCTGGACTGTAAAATGATACAATAATTGTGGAAATTAGTATAGCAATCCCTTAAAAAGTTGGAATTAGAAATATCATTTGATCCAGCAATCTCATTACTAGGTATATAACCTAAAGAAATGAGAGCCAGGCAAAGCAGATATATGTACACCCATGTGTACATATTTACAATAGCAAAGAGATGGACACAACCTAAGTGTGCATCAACAGGAATATGGATAACCAAACTATGGTACATACACACAATGGAATACTGTTGTTGTTGTTATGTGCCGTCAAGTCAGACCCGACTCATAGCGACCCCTCCTTGGGTTTCTGAGGCAGTATCACTACAGAAGTAGATTGCCCAACCTTTCTGAGGAGTGGTTGGTGGGTTTGAACCGCCAGCCTTCTGGTTAGCAGTCAAGTGCCTTAGGCACTATGCTACCAGAGCTCCTCAATGGAATACTATGCAACACTAAAGAATACTGTAGAATCTGTGAAACACCACATAATTTGGATGAACTTGGAGGACATTATGCTGAATGAAATAAGTCAATCACAGAAGGACAAATATTGTATTGGTTTGCTATTTAGAAAGTCAAGGAAAGGTTTATATATGGAAGGAAACTTTCTTTGTTGGCTACCACGGAAGGGAGGGGAGGGGAGGGAACACTGCTAGATAGGTAGAGACAAGTATTGATTTGGGTGAAGGGAAACGCAATGAGTGATCAATATGGTTGCACTGAGGAAGAGGAAGACATAGAGAGGTATACAAGAAGTACAGACAACAAAGGCTAACCCTTTTGCATGTATAGGACTGTGTTGTCAGTGATGGCAAGCATTGATATATGGGTGGATAAATAAGTGGACAGGCTGAATGATCAGGTATGTCTAGGCAAGGAGTAATGTGCCCATGACCATGTATAGGGTTGGGAGGTGATGTTTCTACCTGCGTATACGTATGTGCTGTAAGAATGTCAGGGTGTAAGAAGAGCTGACAAGGGGCAAGGTTGTGGTGGCTTCTTGGCCACAGCCAGCTACCCTGAGAGAGTGAGTAGTTGTACCTGTGGGTTCACGACCATGGTTGCAGGACCATGGTTATGCCACCTCAACTGGCATAATATACTACACAAAAACATTGTTCTATATCCTACTTTGGTGAGTAGTGACTGGGGTCTTGAAAGCTTGCAAGTAGCCATCTAGATGCATCAATGGGTTTTTCCTTGTCCAGAGCAAAGAAGAATGAAGAAAACCAAGACCACGAAAACATTTAGTCCAAGGGACTATTAGACCATGTGATCCTCAGCCTATATAACCATAAGAACCATAGAAGAACTTTATGGTGCCCAGCTACCACTGTCAACCACGCAGAGGCAATCAGTGCAGGAGGTCTTGGATAGAGTAGGAGAACAACATACAATAAAACTCAAAAAAAATAGGGGAAAAAAAGACCAGGTTTGTTTGTCTGATAGAGCCTGGTGAGACCACTGAGACTATGGCCCCTAATTACCCTTCATGGCTGGAATTGAACTCAGTCTTGTGACTTCCTGCCAAACAATAGATAGACATATGGGGTGAACATTTACATCAAGTAAATACACTCCTTGGAGGGATCGATCGTGGGAGAACAAAAGGGCAGTACTTGCACAGGGTGATAGCTCACAGGGCAGGAGTGCATAGGAGGGTAGGACACAGGGAAGAGGTAACTATGGGGGAGGAAGTGGGAAGAGAGCTATTATATTGTGGGGAATTGAGGTCAATGTCATGAAACAAAGTGTGTATGAAGTGCTGTATGGAAAATGAGTTTGCTCTGTAAACTTTTACTCAAATCACAATAAAAACTTAAAAAAAAAAAATGACTTGGGAAACCAGTTCCTTCAAGGCTCAAAGTTCAAAAGGACATCTATGGGCAAATGGCCTGGGTGGGTCACCGAATTCCATGGACTCCAGAAATCTGAATTCCAGAGGAATTAAAAACATTATAGGTATTGTATAAATAAATAATATATACATAAATTACATGTATATTATAAACTGCATGTGCATAAATTATATACATATTACATATATATATATATATATATATATATATATATATATAAAATTTATAAATAAAGTGGTATACTTAATCAAGGTCCATGGGTAACAAACAGCTTGCACTAGAATACTAACCTAAAGGTTGGTGGTTCAAATCTCCCAGCAGCGCTATGGAAGAAAGGCCTGACAATCTGCTTCTATAAAGATTACAGCCAAAAAAAACCCGTGCGGAGCCATTCTTATCTGTTACACATGGGGTTCCATGAGTCAGAATCAACTCAATAGCAATGGGCTTGATTTTTTACTATACTTATTTAGGGTTGTGAACTAAACTTAATTTAACCAATAGGAACAGATAATCAAAAAAACATTGGAGACACCAGCCCACAAGAGAAAGACTAAGTTACTTAACAACTCCCTCAAGTTTTTTCAGGATATGGCCCAACTAATGTCTTCCATGTAATTTCTACCCACTCTCCCAGCATACTCCAATCATTCTCACAATTACTATGGACACTTCATATACCTGTACAAGTTATTCTCCTCTTGTGGAAATGGCTTTTTCCTTTTTTCCATATGACAAAGTCATCTTTCAAGAACCAGCTCAGCTCACATCTTCCAAGAAACATTTTATAATTATCCCTTTTCCATGTTTCCATAGCATTCTGTATGAACTTCTATGAAAACACTTATCATAATGCATTGAAATTATATGTCTTCGTGTCTATGGTAGCAGAAAAATAGCCCCCAAAAGTGTCCATCTCCTAATCCTTGAAATCTGTGAATATGTTACTTGATATGGCTAAAGGAACTTTACAAGTGTGATTGAATTAAGGATATTAAAAAGAGGAGATTATCCTGGATCATTTCAGTAGGCTCAATGTAACCACAAAGGTCCTTAGAAGTGAAAGAGGCAGGAGAATCAGGTCAGAGGAGCTATGACAATGGAAGCAGAGGTCAAAGTAACAGTAGTGTTGGTTTGGAGATTGGAATCTAAGTCCAGGAGTGTGGGCAGTCTCTAGAAACTGGAAAAACTGAGGGAATGGATTCTCCCCTAGAGCCTCCAGAAGGAACACGGTCCTACCAATACCTCTATTTTAACCCAATGAAATGCATTTCAGACTTCTGACCTGCAGAACTCTAAGATAATAAATGTGTGTTGTTTTAAGCCACTTGTGATAATTTGTTCCAGCAGCCACAGGAAACTAACACAATGCCCTTCTCTCCTTTTAGTTTGTGAGCTCATTGATGACATAGAGCAGCTCCTGTCCTCTCTGTTGAAAGCAGTGGAGAGAAGGACAGGGAGGGTAGCATCATACCTGTTCATCCAGACAGCTCTGGATTCAAATCCCTGATCTGCCACTCATTATGGGTAACAGCTTTGAAAAAATGACTTAATTTGGACCTCAACGTCTTCATTTACTATATACATAGATGACACCTATCTTTCAAGTTTTTGTGTTAATAAGATAAATGCTATTGGGAGTTGGGCAATAAACAAAGAAACAGACTGTGCTCCCACACTTCCTCTCCCATAACCCTTTATTTCTCTTCCCTTCTACTTGACCCTCTAGACATTCAATCTTATAATTAATACACCTACAGCCTCACCCCCTCCCATATACTTCCCTACACCTCCTGGCCTTGTTGAAGCCTAGTTTCCCATGGACACCTGCACCTATTACCCTCTCCAATGGGAGCTACCCAGTGTCCCACATACCTCAGTGTCTATTCCTCTTTGCCACTGCCATCTACCAACCTCTGAGTCACCTTCTCTTTCCCTGAGGGCTTGGGAATCAGGCACACAGCCTATCTCCACATCCTAAAATCTGCTACTGGTCTGACCAACTTCATCATACTTGAGTATGACTCATCAAAAACATCAGCCTCTCAGTTCCCTGACCTCTTTGGCTCAGGTGACTCACTCCACACCACTTCAGCCACCCAATCCTATTTTTCCACCATCTGCAGCAGCTGTGCCTCTGAAACCATGCATTTACATAACTTCCTAACTGACTGGAGCCTCTTCTCTTCAAGATTGACTCATTCAATAAAAAAGTTGTAGATGTTTGAGTTATATAGGTTGACAAAACAAAGATCCTTGCCCTCACAGAGCAAACATCTAGTGTTCACACAAGTACTCTCCCCAGAGACTTCCAGGAGAAGTCAGTTGTCTCTCTATTGGAATCCTGCTTCTACTTCCTTCTTTCCTTTCTCAGATTCCATAACCTCCCAACTGCTCTCTTGTCAATATCTTAAATTCCCTTGCTCTATTGTCCTTCCTTTGTAACATCTGGAATAAACCAGTTCTGCATGCACTCACCTGTCTTCTCTACCCCTGCACCTAGCCTGGAGAATAATACAAAAGAATATTCACACCACCAATCAGAGCAGGGGCCCCTATGAAATCATGGTCATGAACCTCAACTAGCCCCTCGACACTGCTAGAAATCTTACTGTAATTTTGTAGTCCTCTCTCCCATTCTCCACACTCTTTAAATCTTCTAAAACTCCCACCTTCCTCCCTCACCCTTAATGGATGATCTTACCTCCTTCTTCAAAAAAAAAACCAGAAACCACAAGAAAGGAATGCCCTCAAGTCCACACCAAACCCACCAATCTATCTGTATTTACATCCTTTCCTCAATAAAGGAGATACGCTCCTAGTAATTACAGGCAGTCCCCAGGTTGCGAACAAGATCCATTCCTAAAGTGTGTGTTTATTTTTAATTTGTAAGTGAGTTGAAACAGGTGTATAAAGTTCTTATTTAGCCTTACTTTAGTGCAAGAAATATGAGCCCTAGTGGCACAGTGGTTAACATGCTTGACCACTAACTGAAAGGTCAGTGGTTCAAACCCACTAGGTGCTCCATTGGAGAAAGATGTGGTAGTCTGCTCCCACAAAGATTACAGCCTCGGAAACCCCATGGGAAAGTTCCACTGTCCCACAGGGGCACTACACATCAGTATCGACTCAATGGCTTGGTTTGGTTTGGTTTGCTTTTAGTGCAAGAAAAGACTTGAAGCTTCTTCCAATCCTTTAAAAGCTGCACATGCAACAAGAGAAGGTGATTATGATAAAGAATTTATTACAAGTAGGGGCTGGGTCAATCATTTCAAAGTGAATGGAAATTTCCATAACATTTAAGGGCAAGTACAAGTTGTTCTTAAGTCAGACATTCATAACCCAGGGATATCCTATACAGGAAATATGTATATTGAGGCTCTGATCCAAGACACCTTCTCAACTTAACCACTCTTTCTCCCTCATCTTCAATTTCTCTCTTTCTGCTGGAATCTCCTCACCAGCATTTACATTTGTCTAAACCTCTTCTATGTTTAAAAAAAAATAAAACCTTCTCCATATTCCACTGTCCCCCAGCTTCCATTATCTTTTACTTCCCTTTCACAGCCAACCCTCCAAAGAGTTGTTGACACTTGCTGAATCAGTATCTCTCTCTCCAACTACTCATCTCACAGCAGCCTGAGTTTTGCCACGTCTCTCAAAAACAATTCTCACCAAGGTTACCAATGACCCCACATCACTGGACATGATTCATTCTTTGTTCTGCTTCACACTGCTGATTCTTTTTCCTGGAACTCATCTTATCTGCATGCCTTCTTCCTATCTCTTTGGACCTTCCATCTTGGTACACTTTAGAGACTGTTTTTCTCATTTCAACCTTCAGGCTATCCTCTTTGATTTCTCATCCAACCTTCTTCCTTGGCACATCCTCTACTCCAATGGCTTCAGTCACCATTTGCAGTGGTTTCTCTCCTTGGTTCACCAGCAAGTTTCCACATCAAGAAGTTAGTCTTACCTAATCAGAACAATTCTATTCCCCTTGCCAGTGATTGATATAGGAATGGACAATCTGACCCAACTGGACCTACAGAAGCAGCTCTGGGCTTTTCCTACTAACTCAGATTCTGATGGTGTTGATTATGGAAACTGGATGCCCCTACAGATGCTGTGAGAGGTTGGATACCAGAACAAGGAAGAGCAGAGGAGTTAGAAACCATGGAGTGAACTTTGGCCTAATTAAAGATAGGAGGCAAAGAGCTGGCACATACATTGTTTTCCTGCTTTCCTACAAAGGGTTGTTCTTGCAAACACAGTGCATCTGCACAGCCTATTGGGCAGACATCCTGTGTGACTAAGCAACTGGATGGGTTTTCTGGTACAGCTGTGGTGAGCTTGACAGTGCATCATCTTAAATTTGCTTCTCCTTCTTTTCTGGGTCATTTTCCTTTTTCCTTCTTCACTCTTGTTACATTTACCGATAAAGTCTTAGCAAGTAAGCCATGACACTCCCGAATATACAGAAATACTATTCTGCTATTCAAAAAATGATGATGTAGTCTATATTTATTGACTTTGAAAGATGTTCACCGTCTCTTACGTGAGAAGAATTGATTTTTACAGTATGTGAATTATAATCTTACTTGTGGTTTTTAATAAACACACACATTTATGCATAGAAAAACTGTGTGGAAATATATACCTTAAAATATTTACTGTGATTATCTCTAGATCATGGGATATGAATGATTTTTTAAAATATAGTTTTCCATATTTCCTAGATGTTTTACAGTGGTGCTTTGATATTAATAAATAATTTAGTCATCCTTTCTATTTTAAAAAATATTTATTATGAATGGTTATTGCTGTTATAAGAGACCCTGGATGGATGAGGAGGGAAGAGGAGGGATTAATTTGGGGCTAGTTGGGGCCCACATGCTGACGTGGGTAAGGGGAGGGATATACGGAAAGGATCTGTGACCACCATGATAACATTAGGAAATGGGAGGACACTGAATTGTGCACATAGGAGATAGACGACAGATGCTAATATCAACCAATGTGTCCACAATACTGCATTACATTAACACCAAACACCAAGCTACAGATAAACACATAAACACCTGAGAGGATCAGATGGGGGTCAGTGAACAGGATTATACTCTAGACCAAGGATAGATTCAGATGAGGCTAATCTTGCACAGACACCAGTGATGCAAAATACCTGCAACTTTTACAGAAACAATAGAAGACAGACACAGAGTAATCCCTCACAGTCACCCAGATACTAAATAGATCTACCATCTCAGGACCATAGTACTGGGGGACACCAGACTCAATTGGCACAGCAAAATACATAAAAGTCTGGTTCTGCATCCTACATTGGTGAGTAGTAACTGGAGTCTTAGAAGCTTTCAAGTGGCCATCTAAGATGTGGCTAACAGTCTCCTAGCATTGGAAGCAAAGAAGAACGCAAAAAAAAAAGGGGGGGGCAGCATTTGGAAGAAATCCAAAGGACATGATGGCCCTTGAGACCAGAAGAACTAGATGGTGCCTGGCTACCAATGCCAACCACTCGAGAAAAGACCAAATCTGGAGATCCTGGATAGAGTGGTAGGAAAAACGTGAAACAAAATCCAAAAACTCAATAATGACCAGAATTACTGGTCAGATGAAATCTGATGAGATGCCCAATACAGAATACATTCTGTTCCTGGAATAAAACGCACACCCAGGGGAGGGCTCTCAGCCCAATAGTTAACAAGATTTACATGTAGACCACTCAACTCAGGATGACGTACCCACATACACTATGGTAATACATCCCTTAGAGGAAGCAATAGACCACGGGGCACCAGAGGACCAACATTCAAACTGAGGAAATGCAGGACCAACAGGAGTGCATAAATATGAGGGGCACAGGGGAGGGTTACTGGTTAGGGAGGGGAGGAGACTGGATTAGGGTTGGACACAGTAAATGGGCGTGAAACTAAATGTATATGTAACGTTGAATGTAAAACAAGCTCTTAAAATATATATATATATATATATATATATATATATAAATAAGAGACCCTGGATGGTGCAAATGATTAAGCGCTGGTCTACTAACCTAAAGGTTGGTGGTTCAAACTCACCCAAAGGCTACTTGGAAGTAAGGCTTGGCAATCTGCTTCCAAAAGATCATAGCCTTGAATACCCTATGGAGCAGTTCCACTCTGTATATGGGATCACCATGAGTTGGAATCAACCACATGGCAACTAACCACAACAACATTATAATGATAAGAATAGCAGCTATACATGCTAAGGGCAAGCTCACTAGATGATGTCTCAAAGTCCTTAGACCTTCCAGGATTCTCCTGTGTTCAGAAGAGCTGAGGTGTTATATCCTGATTCATCATCATGTTTAGCATAGAAGCAACCACTCCAAGTGTCACTTAGTGATTTGAGGAGAGAGTATAGCACTGTGTTTAGTTCACAGGACAGCTAGTCTTCCGTGAGTAACAATATAGCAATAACTGTTAATGTAAAGTGGTAAAATTAACAACTAAATGGTAGCTTCAGTAACACATTTCCTTAATTACTTAACTCAGAGTAACTGACTGGTGCTGAGATTGGCCCCATCACATTCATACCATCCATATTTAGAACAGAAACTACACTAATAAAGGCTTCACTTGAGGATAGCTGAGTTTCAAACCACCAAAATATTTGAATATAATTTCTGATATTGAAGCTGTAATAAACCCAAACCATTCAATTCTCACTATTTTCAACTGACTTCATTCATGGGACCAGACAACATAGGCATTCAGGCAAACCACATACATCAGCACATAAAATGACTAACGCTATATAAGATTAAGGGAGCTCTGGTGGCGTAGTGCCTAAGGCATTTGATTGCTAACCAGAAGGCTAGTTAAACCCACCAGCCACTCCTCGGAAGGAAGGTTGGGCAATATATTTCCGTAGTGATACTGCTTCAGAAATCCAAGGAGGGATCGATCGCTGAGTCCGATCCAACTTGACAGCAGTAAGATATATGATTAAAGATTAAAATAGGCCAACCTGACAGTACTCACAAGTACCCAGTAGAAGGAAGCTCACTGATGTCCCTCCCTTGCTCCCCAGTATACCTTGCTCTTTGCATGCAGAGCAGCCACAGCTCCACAGGATTTCTTTATAGCTCTCAGAGACCCCATGGTTCATAACATCCCAGGACAGATGAAATGAAGGGACAGAGAGTAAGAGAGGCTGAATTTATTAATATTAGCTTTGGTAGATAAAAAAAAGGTAACAAAGTGAAAGGACCTTAACAGACCAATTAGCTAAAGGAATTGATGGCCCTTTTCCCTGGGTGGCACATACATTTAAGCACTTGGCTACTAACTGAAATATTGGAGGCGTGAATCCACCCAGAGGCAGCTTTAAAGAAAGTCCCAGAGATCTACTTTTAAAAGGTCATAGCCATTGAAACCCCACGGAGTGCAGTTCTCTGACATGGTGAGATGGGGTCACCAAGAGTCAGAATTGATTTGATTTTCTCAATGGTTTTTGTTTCGTTTGTTTGTTTTACATAAGAAATAAGCAACTCAGGAATTCATAAAATATTTTGATAAGGTATGTACTTCTACATAAAACAAAACCAAACTCACTGCCATTGAGTTGGATTCAACTCATAGTGACCTCTCCTTGGGTTTCTGAGACAGTATCACTAAGGAAGTAGATTGCCCAACCTTCCTTCCAAGGAGTGGCAGGTGAGTTTGAACCACCAGCCTTCTGGTTAGCAGTCAAACGCCTTAGGCACTACACCACCAGAGCTCCCTACTTGAACATAAGGAGCATCATAAATTGAAGAGATGTTGAGAAAGTCTGTATGACCAAGTCCAGAATGCAGGAGAAAAAAAATAAATACATCTTAGACCTCAGAAGACAAACTGATTTCATTGATATGGAATCCATGGATACAGCAGCTTAGTAGGTATGCAAAGAGCTTTTATGTCTGTTTATTGGGTCTCATATACCTGAATAAACCAGTTATTGAAAGCTGATATACTAAAGAGAAGATTTCTGCATTTGCTGGTGTTTCATAATTGAATCCATTACACACCTGCATCTCAAGGTCAAGGTTGTAATGTGGATGCATCTCCATCAGGTTTACAGCTTGATTTATCTCAAGGATTCTCAAAGTGTGTATATGTATGGCAAATGAGGCTGATTGACAGGTGAGAGGACATATTACACACCTGATGGTTGAAAAGGCTATGATTCTCAATTACATAGAATCCCATTGTATTGATACACTATCATTTATCTAACTAATTTCCTATTAGTTGACGATTGGGGCTGCTTTATCTTTTTCTTTTTTACTGTTACAACTAAATCTTCAATGTTTTACTCAAATGCAATGTATCTTTGTGAACTCACACATGGTGGAGCAGGATTAAAGGGCCAAGACTCCTTGAAGTCAAAACAACTTTGACTCTTTAGGAAGTACACATACAGTGGCAAACAAGGCTTACAGAGAGTTTGAAAGTCCTGACTCTGCCCTGTCCTGATCGAAGGGACAGGTGAGATTTAAAGCCTCCATTCCATGTACTTCCATACTATCTAGATCAAGCTCAAGAAATGAAAACAGGTCACATTATTAACAAAGACTAATTAAGCACAAGAATTTGAGAGTAATTTTTAATTATAGTCCATAATGACCACACTTTTTGTTTATGCTGTCATAGAAGTAGAAAAGATTAAATTCATGTCAGGTTGGCATCATGGACTGAGTATAGGACATCTACTCACAACCAGGCTGTCTCAGCTATTAAGTCAGAAGTGGTAAGAAAGAGGAATCAGTGATGACCCTGGAGCAAGAGCAACAAATTAATGGCAAATGTCTTTACATTGTGCTTCTCAGAACTTTCCTAATGAAACACCCCTTACAGTCAAGGAGTGTGAGCACAGCCACTAAAAACACCACTTTTCCTTGAAGTCTCCTGTTTTATTACTTAAAATTTATGTGAATGTCCACCATCCCCCCAAAGAAAAGGAACTTCGAAAAATATTGATACCTCAGGAAGATATTACACTTAAAACAAACAAACAAAAAAAAAGAACTCTGGTATATAGCCACAAATCTTAATGTCAAAGATGCCAGACATAATGGTATTTGGTGTTGCCACATGGTAATTGTGACTCAAGTTTTCTAAGCCAGGAGGGTCACTTGGCCAACTGAAGAGTTGATATTTCAGGCACTAACTTTCTCAACCTCTGCTCCTCTGAAGATAGAAGAACACATAGTCTTTCTCTATTACCAGTGAATAACACTTAAAATCATATTAATCTTGCTCAACACGATGTGGGTTTTCAATTGGTATGGTACCTGCCCTCTGAATGTATTCTTGGATGATGTGGCCTAAAAAACCACCAAAACCTGACTGCCATTGAGTGGATTTTGACTCATACCCACCCCCATCGCGTTTCCAAGGGTGTAAATCTTTACTAAACAGAATGCCTCATTTTCTTCCTGTGGAGCAGCTGGAGGGTTCGAACTGCTGACCTTTTCATTAGGGGCCAATGCCTTAACCACAGAGCCACAAGAGCTCCTATGATGATGTGACACACATGGTAAACAGGATATAAACACATTACACATGTCAGTAAGATAAAAGTCTACTTTTTAAGATTTTTTTTTTCCTTAGTAGTTTTAATGGCTTGTTTTCCACCTGCGAAGACAGAAACTAGAGGAAAATCTTGTAAGAATGAAGTTTTTATCATTTACTCTTTTTCAAAATGCATTTTGTTAAAAAAAAAAAAAAAAAGTTTTGAACCATGCTAGCGGTAGAGAGGCATAAAAGTACCTTAACAACACATACATACTTACAAAGATACACACAATTAATATTTACCAAGCCCTTACTACATACCAGGAACGGCTCTCATCACTGCATACATGAACTCATTTTAAATTTATAGGTATGGTAAACATCAAGAACATCACTAAGGGCTACTAAGGGGACATCTCTTCATGAAACAGAGGTTGAAGCCATAATCAGGCGTGTCCACAGGATTCAAAAAACATGACAAGTGCTGGCTTCTCTCTTGATGTCAAAGTGAAGGTGGCCAGGAAAGAAGGGGAACATTATCAATCGGTCTACATCTATAGTGAGAATAATAATGAACCCAAATTGCTTAACAAAGTGATTCAAAACCCCTGTGCGGCTAGAGTTATGTGTGGGGGTTGTATATATTAATCGCTCTCGGCCATTAAGCCCTTTCCCAATGCTCAGGCGTCTCCACAACCTTTCTGATCTTAGTTTTGCCCCAAGCGTCAAAATTTGAGCGACCCGCCTTCCCAGCCGGCTTTCTCCTCAATCGCCTTCACCCAGCCGGCCGCACGAAGGTCACGGCGTCGCGCTCCGGACGCCTGTCTGCCTAGTGGGCGCCGTCCGCCCGTGACTCCAGCCGCGGGCCACGCTGGCTGGGCCCCGCCCACGCCGGAGGCCGTCCCAGAGGCCTAGGCGGCGCGAGAATGGCCAGCCGCGTGGCGTTTATTGCAGGCTGGCTCAGAGCGTCCGCTCTTGTTCGCTCGCTTCCTGCCGACCGACTCTCTTCATCTCAGGCCTTCCATTCTCCCCCACCCCCTACCCCCCCACGCCAGCTAAGCAGCCACCTAACGCAGCGAAGCAGCCCGCGCTCCCGCCCCTGCAGTTCGTAACTGTCAGGAGGGAAGGCGGGTGGTGTGTCCGCCACGTCATATGGGTCGCCTGCCTTCCATTGGTTGAGGCTGCCTCACCAGACCGAATGTTTACCTGGCGCGCGGTAGTGGGTGGGGCGGGCGGGCGGCCGAGGCCCCGCCTCCCTCCGGCCGGACGCGGGCCGGGCGGCGCAGCGCTGCGGGTAGGCTGCGCTGGGGTAACGTGATTTGGGGGCTTCGCAGCCCGAGATATAAACTGTTTACAGCCCGCCGGCGCTGCAGGGAAACGCTAGGGCCGGACCGAGCCGGGGCGGCGGCTCCTCCACAACCCCGCCTCCTGTGTCGCGGACAGCCCGCTGGCGGGCGCCCTCAGGCAGGTATGTTAGGTCAGCTGGGCGGCGAGACCCTGGCAGGGAACGGCGAGTGCCGGCTGAATGACGAGCGGGGGATACCAGCCTGGAGGAGACCCTGCGCCCTGGCCGGGCCTCCTGCGTCGTTACCTCTCAGTCCCTCCCTCCCAGGAGCTCGAAGGATGAACTTCCCAGCTGGGGTCGTGATGATGGCCCTGGAGGCCCAGTCGCTGACGGCCCCAAACAGGGCCTTGTGGGTATGAAGCGCAACCGTGCGCGCAAATGTTCGATTAAAAAAGCTAATGGTTCACAGTTGACCAAGGTGGTTATCTAGCCCTGCACATTCCGACCGCGCGTTTTCCGTTCAAACGCGTCTGGTTGGAGCCTGTTAACTTTTTCTGGGAAAGATTGCTTGAAGGGCCTCACCGGGCCGGGATGGTGGGATGTTTCATTGCGTCAGTTCTGAAAGTTTCCTGGCACATGCGAATCGTGTCTAGGAGACTTTCAGAGTCAACCAGTCAGTACTTAATGATTTATATAAAGAAGGGATGCTCTGGTAGCATAGTGGCTAAAGCACTTGACTGCTAACCAGAAGTCTGGCGGTTCAAACCCACCACCTTCCTCGGAAGGAAGGTTGGGCAATCCTACTTCCGTAGTGATACTGCCTTGGAAACCCAAGGAAGGGGTCGCTATGAGTCGGGGCCAACTCGACGGCACATAACAACAACAACAGGGATGCTTGCTAGGCGGGTAGTTTTAAAGAGTTCTTTTTTTAAGAGACACAACTATATTAATCAAACACCTTGCTTCTGTATGCCTTAAATTAACTTTGTATCATCCAAGTGGAATATGTGAGTAGTTTTTATTTTTAATATGTTCATTTTGTAGCTGAGGAACAGAGAAGAGGTAAGGTAACAAGTCATTTGTGGTAGTTGGATAGTGTCTAAGACATTAGTACTAATTCCCTTGAGGAACTTTTTTGTTTTTACTGTATATGTTAGTGATGAATACAAGTGTAACTTTTAGTGTCTGACTTGGGCCACAAGACTTGAAGTAGAGCCTTCCTTGACTTTTTTTGACTCTGAAATTAACTATGATTTCATCTCTTTCCTTGTTTTTTCTTCTAGAAATCTCATTTTACACCGTGGTGGGCACTGATGCCCAGATTAGACGACCACTTCTGGAGTTGTTCCTGTCCTGCCAGTGAGAGGCACAAAAAACACCCCAAAGCCAGACCTGAGGGGCTGGCAGGGAAAGTGAAAGAGATGATCAATTCTGTTTCCAGCCCCTCTTTATTGGTGGACCACAGTGCCCCAAATACCAACCCCTCACACAGGCGTCAGAGCACTAATGTGAGTGGCCACAGTTGCAGCAATAGCAGAAGTCACATTAACAGTTGGCATCATCACTTGGTACAAAGGAGCCTTGTGCTGTTTTCAGTTGGAGTTGTCCTAGCCTTGGTGCTCAACCTTCTTCAGATACAAAGGAATGTCACTCTTTTCCCTGAAGAAGTGATTGCCACAATCTTCTCTTCTGCCTGGTGGGTTCCCCCCTGTTGTGGGACAGCAGCTGGTAAGTAAACCATTTCTTGTTTTGTAGAAGTAAAAGATACCTGTTTTGTCTTTTTAGAAAACTAATCTTTAAAAAAGTTTATTTGAAAATGGAATCATCCACAGATTAAAACTGAGCGTGTTCAGTTTTTGTATTTACATTGAGGAAAGTAAGGTAATGAGGCTCTGAAACCCCCCAGATGATAGTCTTTGCAACAGCTCTCTCTAAGTTTGAGGAAGCCCAGTGATGGAGATGAGGCCCGGAGATAACTGGCTGTTTAAGGAAATGCTTGTGTCATATTGAGATCTGGTCCCTCGTAGTGTCTGGGCTGACTAAGGACAACCTTGTCTAAAACACAGCAGCTGTCATCTAGAGCTAGCTGCCCTGTGATTGGTCACCTGCAGAACTGGTGAGCAGCAGTACTGCATCGCTATTGGCTGCCTGAGTGAACATGCTACACTGCTGTATAACTGAAAACAAATCCGTCACATGTGTTCAAGAGGTGGTTGCCAAGGGAGCAACTTCTCAGCACTTCTTTTTTGCCAGGATAGCCAAGTGAACTGTGGCCAAAAGCCAAGTCATTTCCCCCTAGAATTAAAAGCTCTATCAAGAAAAAGAGTAAACCCCTTGTTAAAGAGTTTAGATTGATTGTAGTAGACCTAACCAGTCACAAATATGCATAACATAGGACAGGATAATAAGCCTAATTGTGGACAGGAGGACTGTCTTTCCTTTGATAGAATTTCTTGGATATCATTTAGCCAGCTTACAGAATTGATCTTGGCCCAGCAGATTACTCACACAGCATTAGTTTATTTAACAAATATTTGCCAAGTGCCTCTGTAAGCTCAATTCTGGGAGTTGATGGAATACAAAAGTGAGTACCACAAGCCCTTCTCCTTAAGTATCCCATAATCTGGTGGGGAAAACAAACATGCATCTAAGTAACTACAATATACTATGACAAGTACACTTGTGTTTTCTTTGCAGCTAACATTTATCGACTGCTTACTAGTCTTTATATCCTTTACTACTTCTGATCTGTACAATAGTTCATTTTACAAATGTGGAAACTAAATCACAGAGAGTTTCAGTAATAATGGCCAACGGTACACAGCTAGTAAGCGGCCAAACCACTGTATTTAAACTCAAGCAATCGATTCTACAGCCAGTGTTTGTAACTCATAACTGTGTATTCTGCTTCCCTTGTAATATGGTGTGTGCATTGCGCTATGGGCACATGGCATAGTCTCAACAAAATCACTTAAAACAGTAAGAAGCAGAGTCTTGTAATAATAGTGCTCTTTTGAGCACTGTGTGTCATTTTAGCTAAAACATCTATATGTATCTAAACCAAAAAAAACAAACTCACTGCTGTCAAGTCTAAGGGATACCATAATTATAAAGTAGTGGGTAGTATGTTTTAACTTTTGTGAGAAATAATTCTACGTTTGAAATGTCATTTTCACAAACACTTGGCATAATAGTCTCCTTCTTTGAACCAAAAACTAGATCTCAAATGAAGAGTAGTTTAGCCTACCTCACATTTTTTTTTTAACTATCAGAGCCAAAAACATAAGGAAAAATATTCCTTTTTTTACCTATTTATTAGCTTCTAACCTTAAAAGGTAAGATTAAGTTATAGTAACAAAAATTATAAAATTGTTTGGGTTCCATTTTTTCAAAACTCCAAAATTAGAACTTGGTTAAACTGAATATGAAAATGAAAACTGAAAATTTTTCGTCTGACTATGGGCTGAAAATGGTTGTTCCTGTGTTTGTTTCTCTTATAAGAATCTAAATTGGCTCCTGTTCCCAACATATCAAGGTGATATGCCTAGCTTAATAACTCTCAGTACTTTGAGTCCAATTTAAATGACTAACCCTTTTTTCCATAGTCCAATTCCATTAGGTCTATAGTCCCACTATTCACCACCTCCATTTTGGTCATTCCTATCTTTATTTTTCCATTTTATGTCTCTTCTGGGATGCGATACTTTCCCACCTATCCTAATTATTCCATACTACAAAGATCTCTTCCTTCTCTGTCTTCCAGTTACATAATCCTCATAATTTCACACATGAGAAAACAAACATAAAAAGCCACAACCCATTAGAGGCAAAATTGGAACTAAATGCCAACTATTCTATTACTGCTCAAGTACTCTTTCCACAGCTTTAGGCTTCACACATAGAAACTGATAAATAATAGAAAGCAGTTTATGATAGTCTGTCACCCCAATTTCTTTCATGTACCCCTGTCTTAGTTTCCTAGTGCTATTATAACAGAAATACCACAAGTGGGTGACTTTAACAAATTTATTTTCTCACAGTTTAGAAGGCTAGAAGTGGAAATTCAAGGTGCTGGGTCTAGAGGAAGGCTCTCTGTCTGTCTGCTTTGGGAAAAAGCCTTGTCTCAGCTTCTCTAAAGAGTTATCCTTGGAGTTCCTGGGCTTGTGAACTGGTCTCCCTCCTTTGTCGTCTTCAAGTCTGGGTCTTCCCCCATGTCTACTTTCTGTGCCTAATCTGTTCTTTTTACTGTTATAGCCTAATTAGCATAACAGAGAAAACCCTGTTACCAAATGGGACATCCACAGGTAAAGGGGTAAGGATTTACAATACATTTTGGGGGAACACAGTTTAATCTATAACAGCCCATAGCACCTAACCCCAGGATTGTCTACATAATGGGTGCCTGGGGTCTCCTGAAGTAACTGCTTTAAGTCCCTTGAAAATTAAGTCCAGTCCCATCCTGTGGGCCTGTGAAAGGAGTGTCTTTTATGACCCAGCCCATCATATTCCATCCAGTCAGCACAAATGTGAGTGTCATTTGCCCAACATCAACTCAGTGGTGTGAGGAACTTGTGATGTGACTTGTGGTCTCAAGGATATTCATGGAACCTTATTTTTCATTGTAAATGGAAATAACATTTGATAAAAATAGAAAGTTAATTATGCAGGCATTTGTTTTTTTATACTTCAACCTGTCTGGATAATTGAACTCCCTGCTTGATTCACTTTTCTGTTTACTGGGACATATTTAACTTAACCAAATCTCAGTGATAAACCAAAACTGTATTAAACGTCTCAAAAATTTGTTACTTAAAGAAGAATATAAAAATTGTCTTAATATGACTATTATAACAGATTAACTTTCTAAAAAAAGGACTTTTTGAGTCCTTTACTAGTTGTTAGTTGCCATAGAGTTGGTTCCAACTCATGGCAACCCTGTGTATAACAGAAGGAAATGTTGCCCTATCCTGCACCTTATTCATGACTGTCAGTATATTTGAGTCCATTGTTGTGGCTTTTATGTCAGTTTATCTCATTGTGTCAATTTATTGGGGTTTCCCTTTACTTTTGTTCATCCTCTGCTTTACCAAGCATGATGTCCTTTTCTAGCGATTAGTCTTTCCTGATGATGTGTCCAAAGTAAGCAAATCAAAGTGTTACTATTCTGGTTTCTAAGGAACATTCTGATTGTATTTCTTGTAAGACTGATTTACCGATTTATTTGTGGGTGGGTGTTTGTTTGTTTGTTTGTTTTGGCCATCCATATATTAATAACTACCATGTAGAAATCATTTCATTTTAAGCTGGTATGTTTTAATACTTTTTTTTTTTTTTAACAGCTGTTGTAGGGTTACTGTACCCCTGCATCGACAGTCATCTTGGAGAACCCCACAAGTTTAAGAGAGAGTGGGCTAGTGTAATGCGCTGTATTGCTGTTTTTGTTGGCATCAATCACGCAAGTGCTGTATCCTTAAATGAATGTATTATGTACAGAAGATTTTCTTTAACTATATGTTGAAGCATTTTGTTATTTTTTTAACCTGCCTTATAAGTTAGGTGAAAATTTTTTTACAAGTTATTTTATTTTGAACCATATCATTTATTTTGCACTTAACAGGATTTTTAGATATGGTTCCTGGAGTCTTTCCAGTACATTTCAGGAAACAATTACATCAGAAGGACAATGAACATATTTACTCTCTCCTTTCTCAGGCAGTGTCTTTTGGTTCATAGGAGTTCATTTTATAAATTCACTTCTCTCTTTTCAGTGAGGGATTTGGTAGTTCCTATAGCAAAGTGAGGACTGACAAAAGTATTACTATAGTTCTAGTAACTCCCCTGTGGAAGATGAAATGTCTCCGCTTCTCTGTCCACTTCTTGGCTCTGACCACAGAAGTCCCAGAGCCAGTCAAAAATTGTTATCCTCTAGTATAATAGTTCCTAATATAAGGTCCCCTTACTTCTGGTGCCCAGAGATAGAATTCCTTATCTGGAATAATTTGTATCTCTGTACATAAGTGTGATTTCAGGAAAATGGTCTGTGGTTTACCAGGTCTCAAGAGATTCAGAGTTTCTATAGAGCTCTGGTAGCGTAGTGTTTAAGGCACTTGACTGCTAACCAGGAGGCTGGCGGTTCAAACCCACCAGCCACTCCTCGGAAGGAAGATGGGACAATCTACTTCCGTAGTGATACTGCCTCGGAAACCCAAGGAGGGGTCGCTATGAGTCGGGTCCAACTCGATGTCACATAACAACAACAACAACATAGAGCCCAAGGAAGGGTCACTATGAGTTGGGGCCGACTCGATGGCATATAACAACAACAACACATAGAGCAACTAGATTATATTTTAAAATCTTAGAGGACAGTGTTTTAAGAGTTATAAATGCTTAAATCTGTTTTATTCTGATAAGAATGTCATAAATGTTCTATAAAATACCTTGTTTGTTGTCATTAAGTCAGTTTTTACTCTTGGTGACCTTATGTACAACAGAATGAAATGTTGTTTGATCCTATGTTATCCTCACAATCACCAGTATGTTCCAGTATGTTGGAGTCTTTTATTGCCAGTTCCTCACCAAAGGCTCACTCACACTCATTAATCCTCTGTTTCACCAAACTTGATCCTCTTGTTGATCTGTTTAAAGCAAGCTAGTCAGATAATGTTCTCTTGTGATCCATAAGATATTCATTGACTCATTTGCAGAAGTAGATTGCCAGGTAGATTTCTTTTTAGTCTGTCTTATTCTGGAAACCCCACTGATAGCTGTCCACCATGAGTGACTCTGCTGATATTTGAAATACTGGTGGCATAGCTTCCAGCATCACAGCAACACACAACCCACAGCAGTATGACAAACTGACAAATGAGTGGGAGATAAGATATTTGGCCTTGATTAAATTTGTTTTGTCACCAGTGGATAAGTAGTGTAATGAACGTAATGAAAACCAGCTGTTGTCTTAATGTACTTGGCATGCCATTCTGACTAGGTATTTTCATAACACAATCATGAGCATAGTGATTACTCACTTCAAATTAAGAATAATAAGAAATAAGAATGGGACTATATATGACTTCATATCAAAATGTTATACGGTTGAAATACCAGCAGAATTTTTCACATAACTTTCAGAAAATTGACTTTTAAACTTTGTTACTCAGTGATCCCAGGAGAATGTCACGTAATCTTAATTATTACAGTAACCTTGTTTTCAACAAATCCTTTCTTTCTCTCACTAAACTAAAACCAAAACCACTGCCACTGAGTCAATTCAGACTCCTCATGACCCCCATTGGGTTTCCAAGGCTGTAAATCTTTATGGAAGTAGATTGCCTCAACTTCCTCCCACGGAGCAGCTGGTGTGTTTGAACACCAGCCTTCTGTTTAGCAGCCAGATGCCTTACCTATTATGCTCATGAGGCTATTTTTATAGATAGTGATTTATTTGATGCAAAGTACTAAGAACCTACATGTCATTCTTTAAAAATGAAAATGTTTTGATCTTACTAAAAATCTTTAAACTTTTCCTTAACTTTTGCATCACCAGAAGTTGGATTTTGCCAATAATGTTCAACTCTCCCTGACTTTAGCAGCCCTATCCTTGGGCCTTTGGTGGACATTTGATCGTTCAAGAAGTGGTCTTGGGCTTGGAATTACCATAGCATTTCTAGCCACTCTGATCACTCAGTTTCTTGTATATAATGGTGTTTATCAGTAAGTATATAATTTCAAATATTCATGTTTTATATCCACTTTGTAGAACTGTTACTCTTATTAAAAATACCCTTAGGTATTTAGGTAAGCTTAGGATGTGTTTTTATATTTTATTTAGCTCTTATAAAATACATGATATACATGTGTTGGATTCAGATAAGAAATTCTCAAATATGCTGGTTATTCTTGATTCAGATATGAAAAATGCACTACCTCTAATGTAGAAGAACACCAAATAATAGCAGTAAAACATACCATTTAGCTATAACATGTTAATTATATTTCATAATTTATATGTATTCTTTATATCCCCATTAAAGAAAATCTGTAGCCCAAAGTTGGTCCAAATTTATAATTGCCTGCTAAGGCACAAAAATATTTTTTATATATGTATATTTTTGTTTTTGTTGTTGTAGGTATACATCCCCAGATTTTCTCTATATTCGTTCTTGGCTCCCATGCATATTTTTCTCAGGAGGTGTAACAGTAGGAAACATAGGACGACAGCTGGCTATGGTAAGTAAAATTGTATTATCTCTTAATGGTTTGGTTCTTTTACCTTGATGGAATTGCTGTACATGTAAATATATAAATAAATAAAACCACTGCCTTCAAGTCAATTTTGAGACATAGCGACCCAGTAGGACAGAGTTGAACTGTCCCATAGGATTTCCAAGGCTATAATCTTTATAGAAGCCAACTGCCACGTCTTTGTCCCATGGAGAGGCTGATGGTTTTGAAATGCCAGCCTTTCAGTTAACAGCGTAACCACTGCACCACCTTTGCTTTATATAACACATTATAATTTGTGTTAATATGCCTAGATCAAACTTAGAAGCAACAATTTTTAAGAAAAGTGTACATGAAAAAAAAGGTAATGATACCAGGTAATACTTTGCTAAATTTTAAAGACTCCTAAATTCATAAACTTGTAATATTAGAGTGAGAAAGAAACTAGAGTTCCAGTGCAACCTCTTCATTTTATGCAGATGTTAAGTGGCTTTTCTGAATTCACATAACTATTATAGCAATAACAGAGAAAAAGTCATTGAAATGGCTAAAGGTTTGTAATGAGTTTATAATGAATTTCCTCCCCTTCTTCAGTATGAGTCGGGGCCAACTCGACGGCACATAACAACAACAACAACAACTTCAGTATCAGAAACAAGTTTAGATGGTCTTTGCAGTGACACTTTAGTCCCTGGGGATCTGGGACTAAAATCAACATTTCTTTTTAACACAAAGTGTGTTTGTATGATGCTGAAGAAAATAATGGGTGTCAGGCTGAGGATGCAGAGGCCTGTCTCTGCTCGGGGCTGTTGCAGGACAGCAAGGCATAGGGCTAGGTATGGAAAGCACAAGCCCTCTAAAGGCACAGTGGACCTGGGCACAGAAGGAGAAGACCCACTCAGAGCATGGCTGTCTGGCCTTCAACACTGGTGAGACGAACAGGTAGATGTAGATGTCCTCTCGTACCTGAGCACCACACATGTTCTTACAGGAGGAGAAAGCAGTAGTAACCTGACAGAGATGGCAGTGGTAAATGAATTCAAGGATAATTTTCAGACCTCTTTCCAGTCGTTAAAAATTGGCATTTGAACCAATTAAAAATTGGCATTTGAACCAAATAAAAGAAAATTAATTGTGAGCATTTAAATGCTATTTCTTTTATTTTGAGTTGACTTGGCCTTGAGGGCTTAAGTAAAATGAACAAAAAAAAAAAAAGAGTGTTATTATAAGGGCTATTGTTCTCAGAGATAAACTCTGGGGCTTCCTCAGAAAATTTTTCTTGACACTTACATGCTATTTATAATAACAGCACTTTTGTGCCAACTGATACCCACTTAGGAGGAGTTGAACTTGAAACAACCAAGCCTGCTTGGCTGTTTCACAAAAATCTAAGTACTTTCAAAAAGGTAGCATTTGTAAAACATTCCACTGATTACTGAGTCTAAACCATCTTTCTCTTCTTTGTCATTTATCTTCTCTGCTACTAAAATAGGTAAGGCTCAATTGTAAAATCTTTCTCCTGTCCCTTAATAGGGAAACAAAGGACTTTGCTCTTCTTAATATTAAAAATGCAGTTAAAGTGTCTCATATGAAAATATTGTGCTTCTTCCTCTACGTATTCAACTCCTTCCCCTTTATTACTCATTTTTTTTAGTTTTCAAATTAAAATGACACAACCCCATAATTGTTTTACTACTTTGAGATTTTTCATTAAAATATCCTTTAATTAAGCCTTTGGGAATAAAATTGTCTTCAACCCAGTTGACTACTCATAAAATTAAAAATGTGTACTAGGAGTAAGATTCAAGGAGTTGGTTACTTATTCATGAGGATGTACTGGTGCTGTCATACATTCATGGTGAAAGATTTTTAGAACCAGTTTTAGGGAAAAAAAAACATTTTGGTTAGGTAGAAATAGAAATGTCACAACAAGTTGGAAATATCTAGAAGTGGTTTTTAAAGTGTTGAATAAATCATGTCTTCTGAAAATAATACTGTTTGGAGATAGTTATATTAACTAATCCTTGGTGTGCTTCTTTGATACCTATAGTAAAAATTTTAAGATAACGCAAAACAAGATGTTGTTATGTGCCATTGAGTCTATTCCAACTCATAGCACCATGTAACACAGTAGAACTGCCCCATAAGTTTTCTTGACTATAGTCTTTCTGGTAGAAGATCACCAGTTCTTTATCCCATGGGGATGCTGGGTAGGTTCATACTGCCGTCAACCTTTCGATTAGCAGGAGAGCTCTTAACCATTGTCTCACTAACTCACTGCCGTCAAGTCAATTTTGACTTATAGCAACCCTTCCTTGGGTTTCCAAGGCAGTATCTCTATGGAAGTAGGTTGCTTAATCTTCCTTCCAAGGAGTAGCTGGTGGGTTTGAACTACCAGCCTTCTGGTTAACAGTCATATGCCTTAGATGCTATGCCACAAGAGCTAGGGCTCCTTTAATAGAGAATAGTTGGCATAATTGTAATTCTCCTTACTTAAGCTTGTTTCCCTTTTTACTCTTTAAAATAGAGGGAGAATTGATACTTACATGTTATCGTTGCATCTTGAAACTGGAGGAAAGAATTATTCACCTTCCCTACTTGGCCATCAAAATGAAGCAAACTTCTTTGATCTCTGACCCTACCCTCTACCCCACCTAACATATTTTCTGTCTTTGAAAATTTAAATCCTTATTCCTAGATTCCAACTAAAGGGAAATGAGCAGACTTCTCAAAAGTTTAAAGCTTAGGTGCACTTTAAGGGGGTCCTCCACAGTCAGATGGATAATCACAGCCAGTTTTATCAATTCTGCCTTAGTCTGTACACACCCAGCATTAAGTCTTGAAGTGAATTGATAATAGTGGAGGCCACTAAGATTGCTACAAAAGAGGAAGAAAGCATAATCTTATTCTCCACATTTTCAAGCTCAATAAAGAGAGCATAATAGAAAATGTGAGTAAGTGTAAAGCTATTATTATTAGTTACACTTATAGCTAAATTTCTGCAGTAAGGAATCAGTAGAATGACTAAAATGATACAGTGTAGTTTCTGTTAGAATTACTCAAGTGAGTTTGCAAAGACCTTAGGGTGAAGAGCCCAGTCTTATGTGGTTTTAAAGGATCGTTCAGTCTGATTTGGCAAAAAATAGTAGGCATGCACCACTCCTATATAGGAAGGACTGACATGTGTTGGGAAATAGAGAAGAATAAGATGTATAAAGGAATTAAAAGTAATTTCTGGGGAGGAGATTTGCAAGTGGTTTTGAAGGTTCAGTTTTGTTTCTGTTCTGCATTTAGAAACATTTTATAAGAAAATACTACTTTTATAATCAGAAACATATAAGATGTGTATAGGAAATAATTATCATGTCTGTTTAGAGGATAAGTATTGTAAGGTGGATAGCATGACTTGTAGATGAGTTTCATTTTAAATGTGTTGACTTGGAAGTCACTGCAGGCTCTTATCTTTCTCCTAGTCTCTTCATCACCACCAAAAAAAAAAACTTCTGGCTCTGTTTCTAACCTCCTATTTGAGTAAACAACACTATCATTTTACTGGGAGGAAAACCACGGAGTTCAGTTGTGGATAACAAGGAAAGGGGAGAATGAGTCCTTGGAGTCCTCCTTTCCCCAGAGCACTCAGGCCTGATGTCTTTACTATTCCCACTGCTGCTCCCCTGATCCCAAATCCAATCCAATCCTTCTCTTCCCTCCTCCCAAATCCAGGCCATTCGAGTAGCCTCTACTTTTACCTCTTTGATTTTCTTGTTTTCCACTCTCAAATTAATGTAAATGAATCTTTCCTCAAAGCAGTAAAGAGCCATAGGAGGAAGTACATAGTTCTTCAACAGTAATTAAATATCCTTCACATTTTAATTCAGTTGACTCTTGAACCTTACATCCACTGCAGCCTGAAATAAGAATATTGCCTTTCACGATACTGCCAGTCTAAAATTTGTGTGACTGCATCAGCAAGAAGATAACAAACAGTACATGAAGCCAAAATTATCTTTTTCATGACAATAGAATTTGAAGTATAGGAAATGGTATTTACTTCAGAATATGTCAGAGACATGAAAAAATGTAATAAGGTTTGCTTTATAAAACTGATTTCCTAAAGTCTAGCTATCATTGTTCATAGTGCTTTTTGTTTCTAAGCCCAGCACCCACTCACCCCCACCCCCACATAAATAACTAGCAGAAGATGGTTGAAATAGCAGCAGTGAGGGAATTGAAAGGATCCAGCCAAGTACAGCCTGATGGCCTAGTCCTCATGTGGGACAGATTATGGCCCTGATTGCTAGGTACCCAGAAGCATCAAAGGGCTGCTAGAATTCTGTCAAGTTAGCAGAAGAACCTACACCCATGGGAGAATTAAGTCATCTTCATGGCATCTTCTTAACAAATTAGGAAATAGTGTCTCTTGTTCTGCAAGTTTTTGTGTTTATTTCCTAAAATTGTCAACTTTAGAAAATGTTTAATCTCGTAATAGCTTTTGTAGAGCCTTGAGAGTTTAGGCTGTGATATAAATTACCCCTAACCAGAATCTTTATCAAAGAGTCACAATTACAGCATATTTAAAAAGAGCAGCTAAAACAGTTTTTCTTTTAAAGAGTTAGTAAAAATACTTAAGGCTATATCCTTAAAGCTTTCTTGTGTAATTGCATTTGTAAAAGCAGATTTACTCTTTTTCTACTCAAAATTTGAAAACACATTTCTATCCTTAAAACCCATGAAACTCATAGCGACCCCTCCTTGAGTTTCTGAGGCAGTTATCACTATGGAAGTAGATTGCCCAACCTTCCTTCCGAGGAGTGGCTGGTGGGTTTGAACCGCCAGCCTTCAGGTTTCTAGTCAAGTGCCTTAGGCACTATGCTACCAGAGCTCCTTGAAATTGCTCATTATCTTAAAAATGGAACTAATCACTACTTGGACTGTGCCTGTTGAAGTTATATACATGGCTGCTGTCTTTTCTTTTAGAGCTATCTTCCCCAGATTCCATTTCATTGATGGTGTATAGACAAATAATGGAACGGACTTGGTATTTTAGGGGCAGTGTTTAAGAATTAACTTTTGGTTTAAAATTGACAGATACACCAAGAAGTGTTTTGTGAAGGGATGTGACACTGCTGAACTAGATGAAAATCTGAAGGTGGTAGAGCATTTAGTGCACAGTGTGCTTAAATTTGACCAAATCTGTACCACCCAAGGTTTATGTTTGATGCTGAGGGTACTTTTAACCCAGGACTCTCAGCTTCCTGTTGTTCCCTTCTTGTCTGTCAACACTCCTAACATGACTTTTCTGTTCTTAAATATTTTGGTCCCCGCTTCTCAAAAAGAAATACAATTATTTTTCAAGGATAACCACACCCAAAAAAAAGCTGTAAATTGGCTTTGCTTATAGTTCAGTGGTTCGCATGGCTTTTCCAGTATTGTATTTTTTTATTTTTCTTCTGTGCCATTGTCGTTTGTGTCCAGATATACAACTTATTCAAGTATCATTACCCTGTATGTTTAAAAGAAAATAATGAATGTATAGCTATCATTTTATAGAATTTTTGTTTATAGGTATTAGTCATTTGAAATATTTTCTCCCCCACAAAAGTAATGCTACTAACAGCCATAAAGTTTGGATCCACTTCCTGTTGTCCAGCATTCCACAGCAATATTTGTTGTTGTTGTTGTTATGTGCCGTCAAGTCAGACCCGACTCATAGCGACCCCTCCTTGGGTTTCCAAGGCAGTATCACTATGGAAATAGATTGCCCCATCTTCCTTACGAGGAGTGGCTGGTGGGTTTGAACTGCCAACCTTCTGGTTAGCAGTCAAGTGCCTTAGGCACTATACACACAAAAAAAATTGTGCTTATGCATTAGCATAGAATTTAATTTGCCTTTCTTATTTTTGATTGACCCAGTTCCTACTAATGATCATAATAGCAACAACAGTATTGTTACTGAGGGCTAACATTTACTGAGCACTTATAATACATGAGGCATTATACTAAACATTTTCATCATTATCTAATGTAGTCCTCATAACAACCCAAGAAGTGGGAACTATTAGTCTGTTTTAAAGATGAGAAAATTGAAGCTTAGGAAGATTAAATTACCTGCCCAAAAAGGCAGAGATGGTCTTTGAACCAAGTTTTCATTATATGTCTTATTGCCCTTTTCAACATATAGTTCATGTCTTGCTATTCATCCTCTAAATATGTTTTTTTTAAAAAAATTGTTTTGGTGTCTTGGATTTGCTGCAGGATCCCATCTTGCCATTTAAAATGTGTTGCTATTAGGCAACACTAATGAAACTTAATATGCAAGACTACTAAAGCAGTCTCGAGATGATCATGTTATTTCATCTCTGTAGTTGCTTGTATTTTTACACTAATGTCAACCTAATTTTAGTCTCCCCTATACCATGGATTCCAAAATTCTGTTTTCTGCTTACTCATGAGCACATTAATGAACTAGTGGTAAAATTTGATGCCAATTTTATTTCCAGGTTGTTAATGAAAGTTTGCTGGCTTTGCTTTCTCTAGTTGAAATTTGTTTAGAGTCTTCCCCAGGTCTTAACAATTCTTAATGCTTTCCAATGACCAGTTTTAAGTGTGTGTTCCCCAAAAACCAAAACCAAACTCGCTGCCATTGAGTTGATTCCAACTCATTATGATCCCTTCTTAGGTTTATGAGGCAGTACCTCTACAGAAGTAGATTGCCCAGTCTTCTTTCCAAGGAGTGGCTGGTGGGTTTGAACCACCAGCCTTCTGGTCAGCAGTCAAATGTCTTAGGTACTGCACCACCAGAACTTCATGTGTTCCCCAGAAAGTCTTATTCTATCTCTGTTCCCAGGGTAATAATTAGCATACCAAAACTCCTGGATGATTTTACCAAGAGTCTTGTAGTTTCTTGCAGATCTGTCTAAATGAGATCTTATGATTTTATAGATAAATAATCCTAATGTTCAGCTCCTTTATCTTCACGCATGACTGCCTAAGAGGAGGAATTAAGATGGAAAGACATTAGATTCAGAGGAAAAATATTTATTTACTAAACTTCTTCTGCCCGTTAGTATTTCTGTGATCTGAAACAGATCTTTTCGTTTCTTTAGATCTGTTTCTTCAGCAACGAAACATTCATTCTATATTGAGAGTTTATCATGTAGTGCCTGGCATATGTACTAACTGCAATATCAACCTCACGGAGTTTTTAACAGGATCTAATGAGAAAGAATGGGTAGAAAGGATTCTTAAACTGTAAAGAAAGGTCTACATAAATTTAAGGTGGAGTCTTCATTATTTGGCATGTTAAAATGTGTCATTTCAAGTATCTGTTTCACCACACTGCTGGTAGAGTGGTTATAATGGAAGCATCAGATACAGATACTAATCAAGATTTAGAGCAGATACCTCCCTTTCTTCACGTAAAAAAGTTTTAATTATAGGAAGTTAGAACTTTTAGGAGTACTGGTCATATAAGTGTATTCTGTGCTTTGATTTAATTGAATGTTTCCTTGTATGATACTAAATTAGTCATACTTTCAATAATATCTTACACTTATGTAACAATCTATCTGAACAGCTTTACACAGTTGAGGAAGAGAATTATTCCCGATTTTATAGATAAGAGAACTAGGGATCTTAGAGCTAGAGTCATTGTAAGATTAGGCAGCAGGTAGTTAGTTGAGCTCCAATTCTTTCCACTTCTTCTAATGTGTCTTAATCTAATCACATGACTTTAATCTTAACCTTTTATGACATACTGAATTGATAATTAAAGTGCAATTTCGTGCTAATTTTCTTTGAATGTATTATTAAAGATAGGTAGTTGTGTGGTAGCACTCAGATTGAAGTTTAATTACATATTTTAAATGCTCATTGAAGTCTTTTCTTTTTATATGTAGGGTGTTCCTGAAAAGCCACATACTGATTGAGTCTTCAAACCGACTGATTCTGAAGAGTAAACAAGATGTTGGAAGAAAATCTGTGATTATTAGATTGTGACAAAGATGATCTTTTCCTAAGTAATCTATTTAGATTGGGCTGACTGTACAGTTGACTCCTGGAAAAGTATTCACCTATTTTAGAGTCCTGAAATGGAAACAATAGCTACTTATCTTGAAATCTGACCTGGATTCACTGCACACCTACCTGTCTATGCTCTGGAAAAATGTGATCATAGACTATGGATAGGAGTTCAGGCCAAGGGCAGTTCCCCAAGTATTAGATTCGTTTATGTCATTAAAACAAGTTGCCATATTTCAAAGCCTTGAACTAAAACTTAGTAATGACCTATTGGTTTTGTATCAGTGCCCAAAGGAGACAGATTGATGGTGCTTAACAAAGAAAAGTATGGTATAATAAGAATATTTATCCAAAAGTTTTTTTTAAAATAGGGTTGTGTTAAAAAAAAAATAATAATGTGCGTTGGTAGATTGTGCTCAGAGTTGGGTTGCAGCACTGTGGAGTGTAAGCAGCCCTCCATCCCTAGTGCTGTAGGAGCACTCACACTCATGCTCTTACACTCATGTTCACATGCACACTGAAGTGCTCAGCATCTGCTACCCGTGAAATATTTTGTAGACAATCTTGCTGAAAGCTAAAGGCAATGAAAAGTCATAGTTCTACACTGATCTGTTAAAATTTTCACCTCACTTTATGAAACTATATCCAAGATCCGTAATCACTTAAACATGAAAACCTCTGCTATATGTTTCAGTTTTAATGAGCCAAAATGATTTGTTCCTTTGATGCTCCAGAGTAGAGATTACAATTTTTTTTTTTCCACAGCCCTATAGAATTTGCAGTCTGTGATTGCCTTGTAAAAATAAGAGTGCGTATGTCACTACATTAAACATTTGGTGTTTCTAAATAGTCAATTATATTGGTGAGCACAATGTATTCATTTAATGGTATAGACCATTCAGACCTAATTTGCAAGTATTGGGTCTTAAACTTCAAGTGCAATGTATATGAAAACCAATCTGAGCCTTCTATTCTCTTAAATATTTATTTTTTTTTAAATGTATGAGATGTTAAAGAGAGGGGTTCTGCGTTCATTTCAGTGCTGCATGAAGGCAAAATTCAGCAATAATCTCTTTCAGCTGTAAAGTTACTTTATTGTTGTTTCTTCCACTGAACCCTGTCCTTTGAAATACTCCAGTTTTGTGGTTTTAGTATACTTTTAATTTTTACTTACAAATTTACCTTTTTGTATTATGCAATTTAAATGTTTTTGGTTTGTTTTAAATTCTGTTAAAGTTGCTTGATTAAAAGACTTCCCTTTTAAATAGAAGTCATCAGTCCACAGGGTGGAAATTTAGACTAACTTGCCTATGAGTGTTAATGAATGTATTTGATTTTTGTTTGTTTATGTGATGGTCCTTGTTTGGGGTGTTTTGCTTTGTTTTGATAAAGATATTTTGGAGTAAATTTTAGGTAACTATAGTGACTTTGTTTTAGAGGAAACTAGTGTAAAAGAAAATGGGATTGTTCTGTACTTTGGAATGATCCATTATAAATCTTCTGAAATTGAAAATGATTAGTTATGTAAAAATTTTTTCAATGAACATGTCAGCATTTTATGACAAACCAGAAGTTATTAGATGAAAGCAGTGGGTGAATCTTTAAAATATACTTGATCATACACAATAAGTATTTTTTTGTCTTCACCTGGAAATCTATGTTAGAAATAATGTAGCCAAAAAAAAAAAAAGTAAATCTGAAGAATTTCTTTGCCAATAATTTATAGTAAGTATCTGAACCAAAGTGATTTGAGTTTGTAAAAATGTAAAATACTATGAACAAACTTTGCACTATACCAGATTTGAACATCTAGTGAGTTCACATTCATACTAAGTTTTCAATATTGTGTTCTTTTTTCATTCATTTTTTACTTTTATTAAAGGTTTAAAACCAAAAGTTGTATTTTTAGGATTTTTCTTTTAAAAAAGGTATTTTTTGTATATTATGTTACCATTTGGAATGGAAGAATATTTTATAGCTCTTCAAATTTTACTGAATTTCAACATACCCTCTTGGAAAAAGGTAATATAATTATCTTTATTTGAGTACATTTTTTCCTTATAGGGAAAGTTACATACAGCAAAAGCTAATGTTAACCCTCCTACTTGTCTACTAAATCGCACATTGAAGTCAGGCATCTGCTTAACATAACTGTCCTCTCCCAGGAATGCTGCTCTGTCTTAGGTGAAAGGGTTTTTTCCTCTCTGGTCTAAGATAGGTACCTGATAGCCTCTGTGTTCAAAGCAAATAGAGCCCAGGCAAAGGTATGGTGCATCAGATGTAATAACCAAGAAGGTAGATAAGCAGCATGGATAACTGAAATTTCATTTTCCTCAATTCCTACTGGATTGAAAGTTGCCTCATGTGACTCTAAAAAAGGTGTAGTTTATAACATTCACTGTGTTTTTCCCTTTTTCTGTGATCATTTTGCAAGTATTATTTGAGTGCCTACTCGGTGATATATGCACTGTGCTGGGTCTGAGGTTAAAAGGCATACTTTGTTATGTGTCATGGAGTCAGACCCAACTCATAGTGACCCCTCCTTGGGTTTCCAAGGCAGTATCACTAAGGAAATAGATTGCCCAACCTTCCGAGGAGCGACTGGTGGATTTGAACCACCAGCCTTCTGGTTAGCAGTCAAGTGCTTTAGGCACTACACTATAAGAGCTCCTAAAAGACATACAAGACAGCATAATCCCTTGCTTTCAAGAGGGGTGTATTTAAGATAATTCATAAAAAAAAAAAAAAAAGAATATAATTTTAATGCATACAGTAACCAAGAAGCACTTACCATATGAGTTGGAAGACTGGTCATACTCTTAGAAGGGCGTCATAATTATCCAGTGCTTCTGTTACAGAAATACCACAAATGGGTGGCTTTAACAAATTTATTTTCTCATGATTTAGGAGGCTAGAAATCAAATTCAGGGTTCTGACTCTAGGGAAAGATTTTTATCGGCTCTGGAAGAAGTTCCTTGTCTCTTGAGCTTCTGCTCTTGGGTGATCTTCATGTGGTTTGGCATCTCTCTTTTCCCTCATCTCTGGTTATTTGATCTTTTTATATCGGAGGAGAATGACTCAATATACACAGTACAGTAATCCTGTCACATTAATAACCCATTTCCAAGTGGGATTATAACCATAGGAATAGAAGTTAGGGATTTTTAGAAGACAAAATTCAATCCATAACACTCTACCCTTAGGCCCCCCAAAGTTTATGTCCTTTCCACATACAAAACACTCACTTCATCACATCATCGCAAAAGTCTTAAATCCACTCCAAATCCAAAATGTCATCTTCTAAATGAACTATGAGTGAGACTTTAGTTGTATTATCCTGGGGCAGAATTCCTTTTCATTTGTGAACCTGTGAAATCTAGACTACCAGTTATCTGTTTTCTAAAATACAATGATGGAATGTTTTGGTTACCTCTGTGCTGCTCTAACAGAATATACCACAAATGGGATGACTGAACAAATAGGAGTTTATTCTCTTACAGTTTGGAGGCTTTAAGTCAGGGTTCAAAGTGCCAGGTTCTAGAGGCTGGGTGAAAGCCCCTCAACCTTGAGCTTCAGCTCTGCCTCCTGCTTCTGGCCCACTGGAACTAGAGGCATTTCTTCACTCAGACAGCTGCTGGCTACTGAGACTGATAAGCCCAAGGTTGACAAGTAAAAAGGCATAGTCCCAATGTTACCAAACCACATGGTAGGCCATTAATTCAAGTCCTTTAAAAGTCCTAAGGTCGGCAGAGCATGGCAGGCTGCTGAACAATGCCACAGCTACATGCAGGGTTCAAGCATGCCATAAACTAGAGACCATTCCCAAAACTGTTTCTTATATATGGGAAGCAGACCACATAACAAAGCAGCTACTCAGCTGCTCCCATAGATTCCACCATGGATCTGATTACCAATCTCACCATGGGGAATAACTACATTCAATGCCAACCACTCAACCATGCCCAGCCAAGTTGACACACAAGCTTAATAACCACATGGTAAACATTTCCATTACAAATGGGAGAAATTGAAGGAAAAGAAGGGATAACTGGCACCAAGCAAGTCCAAAATCCAACAGAACAATTCACATTAGCTCTGAAGGCTTGCAGATAATCCTCTGTTCTCTGAGACCATCTGTGTAAGGGCCTTCCCCTCCAGACCCTGGGAGTTGGACAAGCTTTCTAGATTCTGGATGCCCAACCCCACTTAGCTGCAGCTCTGCCTTCCAGGCCCACTGGGATGGGAACTCTGCTCCCCTTGGCTTTAAGTGGTGCAGTTATAGTCCATCTGAGTGGTGACCCCACCCCCTTGGCCTCTCCAAGCCCCATTCTTCTTGGGCATGGCAACCCCACCCCCTCAGCTTTGGGCAGCAGTCCCTTTCATTCCCCTGTCACTTGTGAATGTCAGCCTCACACTGCAGAACCTAGCTGGTGAAAATCTGAAACTGAGAAGGCCCTGCTTCCCATGCTCCTTCCAACAGTTCTGATCTCCAAGCTGCTCCATGGATTATTCTTTTCTTTTCTTGGAGGACAACAGATGCAGCTCCTTTGGCCTGTTTACTGCCTGTAGGATTCCAAGAGGCAACCAGTGTTCTTTCCTTTTGTTCTTTCTCTGTTCCCGTCAGTATAAGCTGCTGGTTTTCCAGATGTAGTCATTGGTTAGATCCATCAATTACAGGCTTAATCTCTTTAACAAAAGATTAAGAGTAGCCATGACCTTGGTGAAAATTCTAGGACACATGCTATTATTTGTACAATAGAATTTTCCAAATCTTAAAAGTTTTGTTTTCAGTTTGTGCAGGTCATGATCTCTTCTCTCACACATTTTACTATAAGTAGGAAGGAGAAATCATGCAGCCTCTAAGATTTTGCTCAGAAAACTCATCAGCCAAGTATTTGTCAAAGAACAAAAATGAATCTATGAAAAAATTTAAGCAAAGAAATTTATTGAAGCAATGTAACAACTTCTGTTGAGCAACAATTTTTAAAGTTAAAAATTGCTCCAAAGTACACAAAATGAAAAGGACTTTTATATAGGAGAAGTTTAGGGAAATTGTAACTATTAGTCATGCATTAGTAACGCTTAAGTCATACATCAGTTAATCAATCTATGGACGTCCTGTCTTGGGGCTAGCCTGTGCAAGCATTTGTGAAAATGATTTTACTTATCTTTTAAGAATTGGGACAGATTGTACAAAAACATCCCTTCTGCAAACAGCTGCAGTTCTTCCTCCCCTCCTCCCAATCCTCCCTGAGTCAGTGAAGAACACCTATTACTGTGAGCTCAGCTCGAATGCCTTTTGTCAGGTCTGTTAGTACAATACAAAATGGAGATCAGTCTGCACCTTGAGTAGAAGCCTCTCTTATGCCAAGCATCTGTATTTTGGAGGTTCTTCCACAATTCCCATTTTGATCAAGAATTTCCATAGAAATTCACTAATCTCTATTATCAGGGTGCCTTCTTTTGCATGGATTTACTTTTCTTATGTCTTAGATGGCTGCTGATTTTAGAGATAGTCTTTTAAGACCCAAAATGCTATAAATAAAAGGTAGCCGAGCACCATCTGTTTTATCTTCACCCTCCAATAGCTTGGGTCTCTACATCTACTCATAGCGACCCCTCCTTGGGTTTACAAAATGGTATCTCTATGGAAGTAGATTGCCCAATCTTCCTTCCGAGGAGTGGCTGGTGGGTTTGAACCACCAGCCTTCTGTTTAGCAGTCAAATGCCTTAGACATTATGCCACCAGAGCTCCCAAGCATGTAAGAGCAGGACCAAATTAGTAGGAATACTTGATAGAGAGGGCCACTAACTAAAGCGAAGAACCAAACCTTTCTAAGGAATAGAAGTTTTGCATAGTAGTATGTGTTGCAGGATGGGTGTAAGCATTTGGCATATATTTCATAAAACATTTAATTAACTCTGTGACAATTATTATAATGATTAGCAGAAATCAATTTAGTATATAAAATGGAATGCAGCTAAGAACCAACACTTCTAGGAGTATCGGGTATGAGTTTGCCATTTAAAACAGGGATTGCTAAAACAAACCAAACTCACTGCCATGGAGTCTGATCTGACTCATCGCAACCCTTCCTTGGGTTGCAAGGCAGTATCACTATGGAAGTAGATTGCCCAACCTTCCTTCCAAGGGGAGGCTGGTGGGTTTGAACCACCAGCCTTCTGGTTAGCAGTCAAATGCCTTAGGTGCTACACCACCAGAGCTCCTAGAGATTGCTAAAGGGTCTGAATTTTTATATCTAGATCTAGGATGGGGATGACAGAGCTAGCATTCATTTAAATTGCTGTCATTAGCTACTGATTGGCCAGCTTAACATTTTCCCTTCTAAGCAATAGAAGGAAATATTAAGGAGAGAAGTATAAAACAAACAAACAAAAAATCTTCCATTATGAACAAAAACAATTAGGGAAGGAGACCACAATAATGAAATACAGTTAATAACAAGAATAGCTACAATTATAAGACAAAGTCCAACAATTTCAGAAGGGTGCATGGAGTTTGGTTCTGTGATCTTGGGATCAGCTGACTAATTCAGATGTCATCTGCTCTTGCCTATCAGGGCATTGAAAGATACTTTCTTATTTTGCTGGCTGATTAAGATGCTGTGGTGTAGAAATTTTTATGAAAGTAATGGCTAACAAAATAAGTTGGCACCTAGAGTCCACAGTGTATGAACACATTTCTTTAAAGATGTATAAATATTAACAAAAAACTTTAAAATATGTCCATATTTTGCCATAACAGAATAGGACAAGACATTAGAAAATATTTTAAATATATTATCTTCTGTTCTCATGAATGTTGTTTTGTCTCTAGTCATCACATTACTCATAGTCACTCTGAGTTTAATGTCATAAATAATCTGAAGTTGCTGTAGCAAAGTTAATCTCATTACTTTTTCATATCTTAGACATTCCTATCACTTAATGGTTATTAAATCTTTTAAATTTAAGTCTGCTGTACTGCCTTCTGACTATAATCTTACTATTTTAATGACTTGTGATGTAGTAAGTTGCATGGTATGGCTTTTCTAGATTACTGGGTGGGACCATGCAAATATGTGTCAACTTGACTGGGCAGCTGGTAGTAGTTATTTCCTATAATGAGACTGGCAATTAACTCCATGGTGGAATTTGCTGTGAGCAACTGAGTAGCTGCTTTTAAACTCCTAATTGTTAAAGTCATCCACCTGGGTATTTGTGTTGGAGCAGCATGAAGTAATCTTTTGGGAAAGTTCACTCTCTCTCAGGTATGTAAAACTCTGATATTGGGATTAGTTTTGCTACTCTACCAGGCTTAAAATGAGCCCTTCTAAGAAGCAGAGGGAGAATCTCACTGCTGGCTGAGACACCTGGCTGAGAGAGATGCCCAGCTGAGAGACAGTGGCAGTGGAACCAGGAGGCACAGGGTAGAGCAGCAGGCTTACTTGGCCCACAGAGGCAGAGGCCAGGCCAAGAGCCCAAGGTCCAGAGAGGTGTGTCTAAGGGCACTGCAAAGGGGAGACTGTCCTGATTGAAGAACCGTATCCTGAGCATGTTCCTGAACTTGAGTAGCCAGTTTCTTCCTAAATAAACCCAAAAATCTGTGAGTTCTGTGTGGCCACTGCCACGAATTATCAAATCTAGCAAAAAGGTGATGGGTGCCATGGGAGGGACGGTTGGTGTCAAGATTGGTAAGAGGGCTGGAGCGTGGCAGCATGTCTGGCCTCATAAGAACAGGCCTTGGGCTGGTGATGGTGCTTGTGTCTTCCTCTTGTGTAGTTAGAGGAGGTCAAAAGATGCCACCTTCCTGCCCCTTTAGCATGACTCTTTTTTTTAATTCTTTATTTTAACTCTTTGATCTTGCTACTTAGTTATCTAGAACTGTTATAACAGAAATACCACAAGTGAATGGCTTTAATAAACAGAAGTTTATTTTCTCACACTGTAGAAGGCTAGATGTCTGAACTCAGAGCATCAGTTCTAGTGGAAGTCTCTCTCTGTCAGCTCTGGAGGAAGCTCCTTGTCTCCTTTCAAAATCTGTGGGCCTGGCATTACTTGGAGATCTACAGATGTCTTAGCATCAATCTTCCCCTGGGTCTAAGAGGTTCTTAGTGTAGGGACCCTATGTCCAAAGGACATGCTTAACTCCTGGCTCTTCTTTCTTGATGGTAGTCAGGTCCTTCCCTCTCTGCTCACTTTTCTTTCATTCTGTCTCATGTAAGACAGAAGGTGATGCAGGCCACACACCAGAAAAACTCTCTTACATCAGATCAGGGCTGTGATTTGAGTAAGAGTGTTACATCCTACCTTAGTCCCCTTACAACTGATTGATCACATCATTGGGGATGATTACATCTTTACATAACTGCTAAACCACTTAGAATTATGACCAAGCCAACATGACACATAATTTAGGGGAACAAAATTCAGTCCATGACACTTACATTACAATGTTCCATCTTTTCTTCACTTACACAAGCCTTCTTTTCACATAACGTGGACCTTCTTTTCTTTACTTTATAGACTCATTTACTTACATAGACTTTTTTTTCTACCACATACATAGTTAATTATAATCTTACTTTTGACTTTCTGCTTCTTCCTTATTTACATCCCCTCAAATCTTTTACAACTTACTATAAACCATCAAGTTTATTGTTTCTTACATTTAATATTCTGCCATAACCAGATGTTCTGGCTATGTAGTACTACTCTGACAAGAATATACCACAAATGGGATGACTTGAAGAAACAGGAGGCTTTAAGTCAAGGTTCAAAGTGCCAGGCTTTAGGGACTGGATCAAAGCACCTCAACCTTGGGCTCCAGTTCTGCCTCCTGCTCCCAGCCCACTGAAGCTAGAGGCTTTTCTTCACTCAGCTGCTGGCTACTGAGGCTGACAAGACCAAGGTTGACAAGTAAAAAGGCACAGTCCCAATGCTACCAAACCACAAGTCCCAAGGTCAGCAGAACATAGCAGGCTGATGAACAATGACACAGCTACACGCAAAGTTCAAGCATGCCATAATCTAGAGACCATTCCCCAAGGCTCCTCCTTATATACAGGAAGCAGACCACTTCCCAAAGGCAGCTACTCAGCTGCTCACAGTAGATTCCAAAATGGAGTTTATTACCAGTCTCATCATGGGGAATAATTACACCCAGCTGCTTAGCCACACAAGCCCAACAGAGTTGACACACAAAAATAACTACCACACCAGACATTTTATTTTAAGAGAAAAACTACTTCTTTTTCTCTCTTAAAAACTTATTAGCAGTCATTTTTCTTTCTCTCACACTTTTTAGGCCATGCTAAAACTTTCAATTCAGTACTTTACCGTGGGCAAGCATTTTTGGTGAATAAGCAAAGTGGAACTTACAAAAGACAACTTAAAAATTTCTATGGTTAACTTTATAATAATTCTTTGTGTGTGTGTGTGTGTGTGTGTGTGTGATTTGGGTGAAAATTTACAGAGCAAATTCACTTTCCATACAACAGTTCACATACGCTTTGTCTCATGACATTGACTACAATTTACCACAGTGCAACAGCTCCCCTCCCACTTCCTCCCAATAGTTACCTCTTTCCTTTGTCCATCCCTCCATGCACTCCTGCGCCCTGTACTATCTCCCTGTGTATAAACAGCCCTTCTTTCTCCCATGATAGTTCTCTCCAAGGAGTGTATCTACTTGAGGTAAATGTTCAACTCATATGCCTGTCTTTTGTTTGGCTGGAAACCACAGGTGTGGGTTCAATTCCAAACCTGAAAGGCAGCTAGGGGCCATAGTCTCAGTGGTTCCACCAGGCTCTATCAGACCAGCAAACCTGGTTTGCCCCCCCCCCCTTTTTTTTAAGTTTTGTTCTACATTGTTCTACCACACTTATCTAGGATCTCCTACATAGATCCCCTTCCAAGTGGATGACAGTGGTAGGCAGGCACCATCTAGTCCTTCTGGTCTTATAGTCGTATAGGCTGTGGATCGCATGGTGTACCAGTCACTTGGACTATTTTTTTCCATGAATCTTTTATGTTCTTCATTCTTCTTTTCTCTGGATGAGGAGAGACCCATTGTTGCATCTTAAAAAATATAATAATCCTTGAAATACTTCATGGAAATTAATTACAAAACTAATGCAAACCCAAATAAGGTAAATTGAAAAGAAACTTTAGATAAAAAAATCTCTAAATATAATGATTAATCTTATTTTTAAACAGCCTCAACTATAAAATATCTTGAGGTATAATAAAATTGAACATAGAGACACAGAATTTTTATCCCTTAGGCAGATTATGACAAAATTAAAACAACTCTATGAGAGCCAAAATAATGACCTCGATTATATCCTACCTGAATTTAAAGACCATTTGAAGAATATATTTGAAACATTGAGCATCAGTGACTGAAAATCCAGATGAGCTGTGGGATAACATCAAGAACGTCATACTTGAAGAAAGCAAATGGTCATGAAAAAGACAGGAAATTAAGAAAAGCCTAAAATGGATTTCAAAATAGACTCTGAAACTTGCTCTTGAATGAAGAGTACCTGAAGCAAATGGAAGAAATGACAAGATAGAAGAGCTGAATAGAAGATTTCAAAGAGCAGCTTAAGAAGAGAAAGTAAAGTATGACAATGAAATGTGTGAAGTCTTGAAGTTAGAAAAACAAAGGGGAAGAACATACTTGGCATTTCTCAAGCTGAAAGAACGGATGAAAAACTCAAGCCTCAAGCTGAAATGTTGAAGGATTCTATGGGCAAAATGTTGAATGATTCAGGAAGTATTTTTTTAAAAAAGATGGATGGAAGGAAGTAACTGTACAAAAAAGAATTGGTCGATGTTCAACTATTTCAAGAGGTAGCATATGATCAAGAATGAGTTATATTGAAGGAAGAGGTCAAAGTTGCACTGAAGGAATTGATGGAAAAAAAGGCTCTAGGAATTGGCAGAATATTCATTGAGATGTTTAAACAAATAGATGCAACTTTGGAGGTATTTACTCCTCTATGCCAGGAAATTTGGAAGACAACTACCTGGCCAACTGAGTGGAAGAGATCCATATTTGTGCCCATTTCAACAAAAGGTAATCCAACAGATGTGGAAATCATCAAACAATATCATTAATATCACACACAAGTAAAATTTTGCTGAAGAAAATTCAAAGATACCTTCTGCAGATTGTTTATAGGGAACTTCCAAAAATGCAAACTGGATTCAGAAGAGGATGTGTGACAAGGGATATCACTGTTGATGTTGATGGATCTTGGCTGAAGGCAAAGAATACCAGAAAGATGTTAGCTTGTGTTTATTGACTATGCAAAAACATTCAATTATGTGAATCATAAAATTATGGATAACATTGAGAAGAATGGGAATTCCAGAACAAGTGATTGTGCTCATCAGGAACCTGCACATAGACCAGGAGGCTGTTGTTTGAACAGAACAATGGGCTACTGCATGGTTTAAAATCAGGAAGGGTGTATGTCAGGGTCGTATCCTTTTATGATACTTATTCAACCTGTACGTGGAACAAACAATCCGAGAAGCTGGATTATATGAAGAAGACCATGGAATTAGGGTTGGAGGAAGACTCATTAACAACCTGTGATACACTGATGACACAACTTAGCTTGCTGAAAGTGAGGATGACTTGAAGCACTTACTGATGAAGATTAAGGACTATAGTCTGCAGTATGGATTACATCTCAGCATAAAGAAAACAAAATCCTCAGAACTGAACCAATAAGCAGCATCACGATAAACGGAGAAAAGATTGAAGTTGTTAAAGATTTTATATTACTTGGTTCCACAATCTACACCAATGGAAGCAGCAGTTAAGACATCAAACTAGAGGAAAATGGGGTCTCTCCTGTAGTACACACGCTAGTTCCCTCTAGTATCTTAGTGCCTGAAAAACTAGGTGCAATAGTTTGAAATGGGGATTCTGGTGCTCTGAACCACTCATTAAGTCAGAGTACACCAAACTCAGGGGAGTAGGATTAGAAAGGAGAAAGGGGCAGTGCAATTACCCAGAGGGAAAATAAAATAACAAAAACAGGTGAACCTGCCCTGCGGAGCACCAACTGGCAGGCAAGAAAGGGCATTGGAGACCTCCCTGGAGCAATGGAGAGAATGCACCACACCAGAGAACCTGTGGCCACTCCACAGATCTACTTTCAGCACCTGCTTTTATCAGTAAACTTGGGACTGCTGGGAGGGAGCAGAGATCCATCTGGCTCCGGGTACCATTGAAGCGGGAGCAGAGTGGAGAATAAAGTTGCAGGTGGGCAGGTCCTGGGATGAACTCCTGTCACAGATTGGGGCAGTTATCCTAATTCAGCTTTTTAGCACAGAGGGGCCTGGAGAGCAGGGTTTTTGTGGCTGTCTGAACCTGGGGGAAAGTGGCGGCCCCCTAAAAATTGGAGTCTTAGCTGAACTTGAGCTGCAGGCCTGCAAGTTACAGTATAACATCATCGTAAAGAATAAGATGAATAGCACATTTCCCAACTAGAAGACAAATCCCTGGACACCAGCCTGTATGAAGAAAAATCAGAACAAAGATTTAAGAGAAATGAAGAGAACCTAAGAGTATATGGGATGCCATGAAAAGAAACAACATATGCATCATTGGAATTCCAGAACAAGAAGGGGTGGAAAAAAAAAAAAAAAAACACTGAGAAAATTTTTGAAGACCTACTAACAGAAAACTTCCCCCATATCATGAAGGAAGAAAAGATATTTGTCCAAAAAGCTCATAGAACCCCATACAGGATAGATCCCAAGTGGAAAACACCAAGGCATATCATAATCAAACTCTCTAAAACCAAAGACAAAGAAAGAATTTTGTGAGCTGCCCGAGACAAAAGATATATTACTTATAATAATCAAACAGGCTGAGCTCAGATTACTCAGCAGAAACTATGTAGGCAAGAAGGCAATGGGATGGCAGGTATAAAACACTGAAGGAAAAGAATCTCCAAACAAGAATCCTATATCCAGCCAAATTGTCCATCAAGTATGAGGGCAAAATCAAGACATTCTCAGACAAACAGAAATTAAGGTATTTTGTGAAAACCAGACTAACCCTACAAGAAATGTTTAATGAAGTCCTTCCAATAAAGAACTCACAACAGAGAGCAACACAATCAAGACACATGACATCAACACTAAAACCAAATCAGAAATAGACACTCAAAACAAGATCATAAAACATTGTACACTAAAAATCAAGGAAGTCAATCTACACACAACAACAGCAACTAACCAAAGAGAGGGAATAAAAGTTCTAGGTACAAATTTCCAAATGGAGAGGAAAACAGGACAATGTTCTCATAGAACAGACTGTTCTTAAAAAAAAAAAAAAAAAATAGAGACAAGAATTCACTCCAAGGTAAACACAGAGAAAATTAACAATCCCCCTAAGAAAATCCAGAAGGAAGGAAAACATATGGGTTTAGTAAGCACAAAACCAACAATAAAGAAGAAAAGAGAAGAAACATTTCACAGCAAAATGAACCCAGCACAGAAAAGTATATGGACCAAGGAAACTCCAACACACACACAAAAAAAAAAAACACAATAGAATGACAGCAATCAATTCATACCTATCACTAATAGCACTCAATGTGAATGGATTAAATGCACCAATCAAGAGAAAGAGAGTGGCAGACTGAATAAGAAAAGAAGACCCACTGATATGCTACCTACAAGAAACCCACCTTAGACACAAAAATAAAAACAAATTAAGAGTTAAGGGGTGGAGAAAATATATACTACACCAACAATAATCAAAACAGAGCAGGTGTGGCAATATTAATTTCTAACAAAATAGACTTTACGGTGAAAAACAACATAAGAGACAAAGAAGGACACTACATGATGCTGAAAGAGTCAATTGACAAAGACATTATGATAATAAATATTTATGTACCCAATGAAAGTGCTCCAAAATACATGAAGCAAATATTATCTGAATTAAAAGGAACAACAGACAACTCTACAGTAGTAGTAGGAAATTTTAACACACCACTTTCAAGGAGGTACAGATGAACTAGAAAAAAAAACCAACAAGGATACAGAAGAACTCAACAACGCAATCAACTTGACCTCATAGACATATACAGAGCTTTACACCCAACAAAAGCACAATTCACATTCATCTACAGTGCACATGGACCCTTCTCCAGAATAGATCATTTGTTAGGACATAAAACAAGCCTCAATAAATTCAAAAACTTTGAAAAACTACAAAGTATCTTCTCACACCACAATGCTATAAAATTAGAAATTAATAATAGGAAGATCAATGAAAAAACATCAAACGTGGAAGTTGAACAACTCTCTGCTCAAAACTACTGGGAAAGAGAAGATATAAAAAGTGAAATAAACAAATTCTTAGAAACAAACAAGAATGAAGATACATCATACCAAAACCTATGTTGTTGTTGTTGTTATGTGCTGTGAAGTTGGCTCCGACTCATAGTGACCCCTCCTTGGGTTTCTGAGGCAGTATCACTACAGAAGTAGGATTGCCCAACCTTCCTTCCAAGGAGTGGCAGGTGGGTTTGAACTGCCAGCCTTCTGGTTAGCAGTCAAGTGCCTTAGGCAGTATGCTACCAGAGCTCCTACCAAAACTTATGGGACAGAGCAAACACATTACTCAGAGGGCAGTTTACAGCAATAAATGCATACATCAAAAAAGAGGAAAGAAACAAAATCAACACTCTAAGTCAACAACTCCAACATCTAGAAAAAGATCAACAAAAGAATCCTACAGTATCTAGAAGTAAGGAAATAATAAAGATCAGAGCAGAGATAAATGAAACAGAAAAAAAGAGAAAATCAACAAAACAAAGCTGGTTCTTCTAAAAGGTTAACAAAATCGACAAACCATTGGCAAATCTAACAAACGAAAAGAAAGAGAAGAAGCAAATTAGAAGAATAGCAAATGAAAAGGGTGTCATCACAACAGAACCAACTGAAATTAAAAAGATACTGACAGAATATTATGAAAAACTTTACTCCAACATTTGAGAACCTAGAAGAGATGGACAAGTTTTTAGAATCACAAGACCTACCTAAACTATCCCACTCAGACATAGAACACTTGAACAGACCTATAACAAAAGAAGAAATTGAACAGTTCATTAAAAACTCCCCGTAAAGAAAAGTCCTGGCCCTGATGGCTTCACTGGAGAATTTTACCAAATATTCAGGGAAGAGTTGACACCTATATTACTCAAGCTATTCCAGAACATAGAAAAAGATGGAATACTCCCAAACCTGTTTTATGAAGCAAGCATAACACTAATACCAAAACCAGGGAAAGACACCACTAGAAAGGAAAACTACAGATCAATATCCCTCATGAACATAGACACAAAACTCTTCAACAAAATTCTAGCCAACAGAATCCAAGAACATATAAAAAAAAAAAAAACATCCTGACCAAGTGGGATTCATACCAGGTATGCAAGGATGGTTCAACATCAGAAAAACAATCCATGTAATCCACCAAAACAAAACAAAACAACTATAGGATTATATCAATCAATGCAGAAAAGGCATTTGATAAAATCCAACACACGTTCCTATTCAGAACTCTCAGGAAAATAGGAATAGAAGAGAAATTCCTCAACATAATAAAAAGCATATGCAAAGCCAACAGCCAACACTGTTGTTAATGGAGAAAGACTCAAGACATTCCCCTTACAGATGGGAACCAGAGAGATGCCCTCTATCACCACTTCTATTTAACATTGCATTGGAAGTCCTAGCCAGGGCAATAAGGCAAGAAAGACAAATAAAAGGCATACAAATTGGCAAAGAGGAAGTAAAACTATCTCCATTTCTGGATGATATGATCTTGTACGTAGAAAACCCAAAAGACTCAACAAAAAAAACTACTGGGACTAATAGAGAGGTTCAGCAAAGTGGCAGGATACAAGGTCAACATACAAAAATCAATTGCATTCCTCTACACCAACAAAGAGTCCTCTGATAAAGAAGTAAGGGAAACAATACCATTTACAATAGCTACTAAAAAGATAAAATATCTAAGAATAAACCTTACTAGAGACACAAAAGACCTATACAAAGAAAATTATAAAACACTACTACAGGAAGGAGGCCGGCAAGATGGCGGACTAGGCAGAAGGATTGCACAGACAATCTTCAACAAAGAAAAGGGAAACCAATTAACACTGACACAGAAGATAATCTTGCACCCCTGAGCATTGAAGGGAAGGATGCAGAATTGGACTAAACCCCAACTAGCAGAAGAATTTGCGTGAAAATCCCAAAAAAGGAGACCTACGGAGCTGCGGTCTGACAGCAAACTGAGTGACCTTGACAGTACAGGCGGCTTGGAGATCCCCGACTGGTGGTAGGACCTAAGAATTAACCTAAAAATCACCCTGCCAGCCAGGGACTG
>NW_006922193.1:974149-982769 GCF_000298275.1 Orycteropus afer afer
TGGTACAATGGCAGACAGATAGACCAATGGAACAGAATTAAAAGTCAAAAAAAAAGACCCATCCATCTATGGACACCTGATCTTTGACAAAGGTCCAAAACCCATTAAATGGGGAAGAGATAGCCTCTTTAACAAATGGTGCTGGCAAAACTGGATATCCACTTGCAGAAAAATAAAACAAGACCTATACCTCACCCCATATACAAAAACAAACTCAACCTGCATCAAAGATTTAAATGTAAAACCCAAAACTATAAAATTCACCAACAATAAAATAGGACAAATCTAGGAGTCCTAATTTATGGCATAAATAGACTATCAAGTATAACCCAGAATGCACAGGAGGTAGAAAAGAAGCTAGATGACTGGGACCTTTTAAAAATTAAATTCTTATGCACATCAAAAGACTTTGTCAAAAGGGTAAAAAAAAGAAGCTGCAGATTGGGAGAAAATATTTGCTTATGACATATCTGATAAAGGACTTATCTCCAAAATCTATAGAAAACTTCAACACCTCACCACCAAAAAGACAAACAACACAATTCAAAAATGGGCAAAAGACTTGAACAGACAAGACACTTCACTAAAGATGATATGCTGGCAGCCAACAAACACATGAGGAATTGCTTACGATCATAAGTCATTAGAGAGATATCATCTTACCCCAGTAATAACAGCAAAGTTCAACAGTACAGAACATAACAAATGCTGGTGAGGTTGCAGAGAGATTGGAACCCTTGTGCACTGCTGGTGGGATTGTAAAATGGTGCAACCATTGTGGCAAACAGTATGGTGTTTCTTTGAAAACTGAAAATAGAAATACCATTTGACCCAGCAATTCCATTACTAGGAACATATCCTAAAGAAGTGAGAGACAGAGTACGAACAGACATATGCACACCTATGTTCATCGCAGCACAATTCACTATAGCAAAGAGATGGAAACAACCTAAATGTCCATCAACGGATGAATGGATAATCAAATTATGGTACAGTCACACAATGTAATACTATGCTACATTAAAGGAAAATGAGGGATACACGAATCATCTTACAACATGGATAAGCCTGGAGGACATCACGCTGAGTGAAATAAGTCAGTCACAGAGGACAAGTACTGTATGAGCCCATTACTGTAAAAAGACAAACAAGGGTTTTTTGAGAAAGGGAACTCACTTTGTAGGTTACCAGGATGGGAAGGAAAGGTGAGGGATTAATTTAGGATAAGTTGGGGGCCACAGGCTGATGTGGGTAAAGGGAAGGATGTATGGAAAGAGTCTATGACTACCATGATAACATTAGGAAAAGGGAGGACACCGAATTGTGCATGTAGGAGGTAGACAACAGATGCTAATACCAACCAGTATTTCCACAATACTGCAATACCACTAACACCAAACACCAGGCTACAGATAAACACATAAACATCTGAGAGGATCAGATTGGGGGCGGGGGTCAATGAACAGAAGTATACTCTAGACCAAGGATAGATTCAGTGGAAGCTAACCTTACACAGATACCAGTGATACAAAATATCTGCAATCCTTACAGAAACAACAGAAGACAGACATAGAGTAATCCCTCACAGATACTCAGACACTGTGGGAGAAAGATCCAACAGATCTACCATCTCAGGACCATAGTACTGGGGGACACCAGACTCAGTTGGCACAACAAAATACATAAAAGTCTTGTTCCTCAGCCTAGATCAGTGTGTAGCAACTGGGGTCTTAAAAGCTTTCAAGTGGCCATCTAAGATGCAGCTAATGGTCTCCTATATTATCGGAAGCAGAGTGAAAAAAAAAAAACCAAGGCCATTTGGAAGCCCTTGAAACCAGAAGAACTAAATGGTGCCCTGGTACCAAGGCCAACCACTCAGGAAAATAGCAAATCTGGATATCCTGGATAGAGTGGGAGGAAAAACCTGGACAAAATCCAAAAACTCAATAATGACCAGAATTACTGGTCAGATGGAGTCTGGTGAAACTCCCCAATACTATGGCCCTAGGATACATCCTGGGCCTGGAATAAAACTCACTCCCAGGGTCTGGCTCTCAGCCCAATAGTTAACAAGATGTGCATGCAGACCACTCAACCTAGGGTGGTGCACCCACATAGTCTATGGAAATGCATCCCTTGGAGCAATCGACCATGGGACACCAGAGGGGCAACATTCACAGGGAGGAAATGCAGGACACACAGGAATGCATTAACTATGAGGAGTACGAGGGGAGGGAATGTTACTGGGCAGGGAGGGGAGGAGACTGGGTTAGGGTTGGAGATAGTAAATGAGGAGTGAAACTAATGTACACATAATGTTGAATGTAAAACAAACTCTGTAAACTTGCACCTAAAGCACAATTTAAAAAAAAAAAAAAAGACATCAGATGACATATTGCACTGGGCAAATCTGCTGCAAAAGACCTCTTTCAAAGTGCTGAAGAGCAAACATATCTTCTTGAAGACTAAGGTGCACCTAACCCACGCCATGGTATTTTAAATAGCCTCATATGCACATGAGAGCTGGACAATGAACAAGAAAGATTGAAGAAGAGTTGATGCTTCTGAGCGGTGGTGTTGGCGAACTACTATTTCAAGTGCAAGCCACACAGGTCTAATATGATTGCCTTGTAGACAGTGAGACAGTCCCTCTCATTTTAGTTTGTTTTATTATTATTATGACTGCAACTGTGTGTTGTTACTCAGTTATCTTGGCAGGAACAGTTATCAGCACATTCTAGAGGAAGCCTCTAAGCCATTTAACATAACCCTGCTGAAGGGCTTTTTGCTTTGTTTTTCTTGACTTGCCCTAGGTGTTCTCAGTGCTGGGGCTTAGAAAGCTGTTATGTGAGAGTCTAAATTTTCTCATTCCTGTCCAGCTGTGAGTCTGGTTTGGTTTGTTTGATGAACTTTTCATTTCTTCTCATTAATAAAAATTACTTCTTTTATTCAATACAAATTTCATATAATAGCTTACTCAAAGTTACTTACAAAGTTTTTGCTTTCAAGATTAATATAAATAAAAAACATTTGTACACAATTTCATTTTAATTCATTCTGGAGAATATGGTTGTTAGGTGCTATCAAGTTGGTTTTGACTCATAGCAATCCTATGTGCAACGGAACAAAACACTGTCCAGCTCTGCACCATCTTCACAATCACTGCTATGCTTGGGTCCATTGTCAATCCATATCATTGAGGATCTTCCTCTTTTTTCCTGATCCTCTTCTTTACCAAGTATGATATCCTTCTCCAGGGACTGGTCCTTTCTGACAACATGACCAAAGTATGAGAGACGAAGTCTGGCCATTCTCACTTCTGTGGAGCATTCTGGCTGTACTTACTCCAACACAGATTTGTTCATTCTTCTAGCAAGTAATATTCTTCATCAACACCACAATTCAAATGAATCAATTCTTCTTCGGTTTTCCTTATTCATTGTCCAGCTCTCACATGCATATGAGGCTATTGAATGACTTGGGTCAGGCATGCCTTAATCTTAAAAGTGACATCTTTGCTGTTAAACACTTTAAAGGGGTCTTTTGCAGCAGATTTGCCCAGTGTATTGTCATCTGATTTCTTGACTGCTGTTTCCATGGGTGTTGATTGTGGATCCAAGTAAACTTAAATCCTTGACCACTTCAATCCTTTTCCATTCATGATGATGTGGTTTATTGGTCCAGTTGTGGCATTAAAGGTTTTAAAAAATTCTCATGGATTAATGTATTAAACTTTCAATTGCAGGAAATAAAAAACTTTGAAATATTAGGAATACTGTTGTTGTTGTTGTTATATGCCATCGAGTCAGCCCCGACTCATAGCGACCCCTCCTTGGGTTTCCAAGGCAGTATCACTACAGAAGTAGGATTGCCCAACCTTCCTTCTGAGGAGTGGCTGGTGGGTTTGAACCGCCAGCCTTCTGGTTAGCAGTCAAGTGCTTTAGGCACTATGCTACCAGAGCTCCTATTAGGAATACTAGGACAATTACATTTATATAAGCATTTATATCATTAAACCAATCAGGGTAAGTTCTTTGAAGAAATATTATCATCTAATATAATAATACCATCAAAAGATAGAAAATCACCACATTTTCATAACCCTATCTTCTACACAAGGAGCCTTGGTGGCATAATTGGGAAGGCATTTGACTGTTAGCCTGAAGTTCAGTGGGTCAAAACAACCAGCTGTTCCATAGAGGGTTGTTTGGTTTTTATTTTCCCCCATCTTCTACATGGTCTCTTCCACAGTCAGCTCCTGGCCTTGTCCTCACTCATGACATTGAGTTTCTCCATTGCCTCTTTCCACAGATGTAGGCAATTTGATTCCTGTGCATTCCATCTGAGGACCATGTCATTTATGTTGTTGACATAAGGTTTTTTTTGCAATGAATAAGTCATTGGTCTTGCAAAATTCTATCATGTGGTATCCAGCATCGTTTCTATCACCAAGGCTGTATTTTCCATCCACCAATGCTTCTTATTTGTTTCCAACTTTTGCATTCCAAACACTAGTAATTTTCAATATACCTTGACTGGATGCTTCCTCAATCTCACACTACAGAAGTTGGTAAAAAAAAATCTTTAGTTTCTTCATCTTTGGCTTTAGTGATTAGTATGTAAATTTGAGTAATAGTCATTATTTACCGGTCTTCCTTAAAGGTGTATGGATATTATCCTATCACTGACAGAATTGAACCTCAGGACAGATCTTGAAATATTCTTTTTGACAATGAATATAATGCCATTCCTCTTCAATTTATCATTCACAGTATAGTGGACCATATAATTGTCTGGTCCAAAATGGCCAATAGTGGTCCATTTCAGCTCACTAATGCCTAGGATATTGATCCTTTTGTGTTCCATTTCATTTTGACAACATCCAGTTTTTCTAGATTCATACTTCATACATTCACATTCCAAATATTAATGAATTTTGCAGCTTTTTCTTCTCATTTTGAGTTGTGCCACATCAACAAATGAAGGTCCTAATAAATCTTTACTCCATCCACATCATTATGGTCAACTCTCTTTGAGAAGACAGCTCTTCCCTAGTCACATTTTGAGTGCCTTCCAAACTGAGGGGTTCATCTTTCAGCACTGTATTAGACAATGTTTCAGTGAATAAGGCCATGAGCTGATTGTGGAACAGGCCATCAATTGCTCATATGTAAGCAAGTTCAGGTTGAAGCTGAAGAAAATTTAAGCAAGTCCATGAGAGCCAAAATGCAACCTTGATTGTATCCCAACTTAATTTAGAGACCAGACGAGTTGTGGGATGACATGAAGAACATCATCTATGATAAAAGCAAAAAGTCATTAATAAGACAAGAAAAGAAGAAAAGACCAAAATGGATATCAGAAGACACTCTAAAAATTGCTCTTGAATGGAATGTAGCTAAAGCCAATGGAAGAAATGATGAAATAAAAGAGTTGAACAGAAAATTTCAAAGGGTGGCTTGAGAAGACAAAGTAAAATATGACAATGAAATGTGCAGAGACTTGGAATTAGAAAACCAAAAGAGAAGAACATACTTGACATTTTTCAAGATTAAAAAACTGAAGAAAAAATTCAAGCCTTGAGTTGCAATATTGAAACGTTCTGTGGACAAATACTGGATAACGCAGGAAGCATCAAAAGAATATACAGAGATACTGTACTAAAAAGAATTGATTAACATTCTACCATTACAGGAGGTGCCGTATGACCAAGAATCAATGATACTGAAGGAAGAAGTCTATGCTGCACAGAGGAATTGGCAAAAAACAAAGCTCCAGGAATTGATGTAATATCCATTGAGATGTTTCAACAAATGGAAGAAACTCTGGAGGTACTGATTCATTTATGCTAAGAAGTTTGGGAGACAGCTACTTGGCCAACTGACTGAAAGAGTTTGGTATTTATGCCCATTCCAAAGAACAGTGATCCAACAGAATGTGGAACTTATTGAACAACATAATTAATGTCACACACAAGTAAAATTTTGCTGGAAATTATTCAAAGCAGTATTTTGACAGAAAATTGCCAGAAATTCAAGCCAGATTCAGAAGAAGGTGAGGAATGAGGGATATCATTGGTGCTGTTAGACAGAACTTGGCTGAAAGTAAAGAATACCAGAAGATATTTACCTGTATTTTATTGACTAGGCAAAGACATTGGACTGTATAGATCAAACAAATTATGGATAACATTGCAAAAAATAAGAATTCCAGAACACTTCATTGTGCTTTTGTGGAACTTGTATATAGACCAAAAGACAGTCATTCTGACAGAACAAGAGGATACTGAATGGCTTAAAATCAGGAAAAGTGAATGTCATAGCTTTATATTTTCACCATATTTATTCAGTCTGTATGCTGAGCAAATAATCTGAGAAGCTAGGCTATATGAAGAAGAGCATAGCACCAGGATTAGAGGAAGACTCATTAACAATATGATATGCAGATGACACAACTTTGCTTGCTAAAAGTGGAGATGACTTGAAGCACTTACTGATGAAGATCAAAGACTACAGTCTTCAGTATGGATTACACCTCAACATAAAGAAAGCAAATATCCTCACAACTACCAATAAGCAACATCATGACAAACGGAGAAAAGATTGGAGTTATCAGGGATTTCATTTACTTGAATCCACAATGAACACTTTTCTTTTCTAATTTACTGCACAGAAGACTTAACTAGGCTAATTTAAAAGAACTCTAAAGTGATGACAAATTTTCCAGACTTTCCTTAGTCAAGGACAGTGATTTGTGTAAAACGCAGAAACTCTACTATTACTGTTGTTGTTGGGTGCCATCGAGTCAAGTCCAACTCATAGCAGCCCTATGTACAAAAGAATGAAACATTGTCTGGGCCTGCACCATTCTCACAATTCTTGCTATGCTTGAGTCCATCATTGCTGCCACTGTGTCAATCCATCTCATTGAGGATCTTCCCCTTTTGCCCTGACCTTCTACTTTACCAAGCATGAAATCCTTCTCCAGGGAATGGTCTCTTCTGTCAACATGACCAAAGTAGATAAGATGAAGTTTGGCCATACACACTTCCAAGGAGCATTCTGACTTCACTTCTTCCAGGACAGATTTGTTTGCTCTTCTGGAAGTCCATGGTATTTTCAGTATTCTTCATCAACACCACAATTCAAAGACAACTCTTCTTCAGTCTTCCTTATTCATTGTCCAGCTTTCATCCTTATGAAGTGATTAAAGGCTTGGGTTAGACACATCTTAGTGTTCAGAGTGACATGTTTGCAAAAAGATCTTTTGCAGCAGATTTCTCCAGTGTAATAAAATGTCTCATTTCTTGAATGCTGCTTCTGTTGGTTTTGATTGTGGGTCCAAGTAAAATGAAATCACTGACAACTTCAATGTTTTCTCCATTTGTGATGTTGTTTATTGGTCCGTGTTTGAGGATTTTTGTTTTCTTTATGTTGAGGTGTAATCTGTATAGAAGATTGTAGTCTTTGATCTTGAAGTAAGTGCTTTAAGTCATCTCCACTTTCAGCGAGCAAGGCTGTGTCATCTGCATATAACAAGTTGTTAATGAATCTTCTTGAATCCTGATGCTGTGTTCTTCATACCATCCAGCTTCTTGGATTATTTGCTCAACATACAGACTGAACAAGTATGGTGAATGGATACAACCCTGATGCCACCTTTCCTGGTTTTAAACCATGCAGTTTACCCTTATTCTGTTTGAATGACAGCCTCTTGGTCTATGTACATGTTCCTCATGAGCATAATTAAGTGTTCTGGAATTCCCATTCTTCTCAATGTTATCCATAATTTATTATGATCCACACAGCCAAATGCCTTTGCCTAGTCAATAAAAAACAGGTAAACATCTTTCTGGAATTTTTTCTTTCAGCCAGGTTTCATCTAACATCAGCAATGATATCACTCATTCAACATCCTCTAGTGAATCAGCTTGAATTTCTGGAGTTTCTCTGTCAAAATACTACTGCAACAGTTTTTTAATTATCTTCAGCAAGATTTTTCTTGCATCTGATGTTAATGATACTGTTTGATGATTTCCACGTTCTGTTCAATTGCCTTTCTTTGGAATTGGCGCATTTATTGATCTCTTCCAGTCCAATGGCCAGGCAGCTGTCTTCCAAATTTCTTGGCATAAACGAGTAAGCACCTCCAGCAGTGCATCTGTTTGTTGAAAAATCTTAAGGCCGTCAATTCCTGGAGCCTTGTTTTGACCAATTCCCTCAGTGCAGTTTGGCTTCTTCCTTCCATAGGATTGGTTCTTAATCATATGCTACCTCCTGAAATAGTTGAATGTCAACCACTTCTTTTTGGTACAGTGACTGTATTCCTTCATACTTTTTTTTTTTTAATGAAAAATCAAACTATTAGGGTTACATTTGTTTTCCTCAATCACTCTCATTTTATCCATTTGGGGTAGAGTGGCTAGAACAACACTGAAGCCTCTTGAGGTATTTGGTAAGCAAGGCATCTGGTTGGACAGTGGGTGAGCACCAGGGTTCAAACCTGCATACAAGAGACCTTAAGAAAATGGACTAGCGGCTGAGCCAAATCAAAACAAGATGCCCTTAGAGCAACAGCAGCTTCCTAGATGGTTTTTATATTGTATTGAAATCAGCCGTAG